>NC_090925.1:1175107826-1175407826 GCF_040938575.1 Ambystoma mexicanum | reverse complement strand
TACATGGAAGGGAGGTTACCACCATTGCCAGTACCCATAATATTCCGGTAACATCGGGATATCGGGCGCCGGTAACAGCAAGGCAAGTTTGACCGTAACCGGATGCTACTACCGGCAGGTTCCCGGCAAACTCGTAACGTGGCACTATGTGTGGTAAATTGAGAGACTTTTTAGGACACGCAAAGTAAATGTATAGAAGATTAAGTATATACATTTTAGCTACCTCATCAGAACCTAGTACAAAGATAATTTGAAGATGGTGTGTGAGTGGTCTTGGATTTGAAACAGATGTACAATATACATAAAAAGTAGCCCAATTCAGCCCAACACCAAGTAATGATACAGATGATTTTCCAACATAGATGTGGATTTTATGTAGCCCAAATGTGCGTGTGTCACTATTATTGAGGCCAATTGATCTGCTGAAGTCCCCTCTAGCGTGCATGAGACACAATCAGAAGTAGGACCTCTAGATTTGAGTGCACATATCTCTGCAGTACATGCATGAACCTTGTCTAGGGGCACGCAACTTATAAGGAGGACAACCAAACTACAAGTTGCACAATATATGGAGCTATTTTCTGAAAAGCCAGAACAGGCCTGGCTTGGCCAGTGTGCAGCTTTGCAGATTACCTGCCAAGTAATTCGGTGTCGTATCATTGTAGTACCCCCAAACTTAAAAAAGAAGCTTAGAAATCTATGCATGCTCCTTGCTAGCAAATCATTGCTATGAGGTCAATGCGCGTGCTCCCACGAACTGCACACACTGGAGAAGAAGTGCGGCTGAGGAAGCTTTCCCAAGCAACTGACTCCGATGTTCTCAAATTGCTGCTTGAGCTCTGGACTGCACTTTGGGGATACATTTGTGTTATTATCCTAAACCCAGAATTATCGGTGGAAGAAGAAGGGAGACGATGTATATACATATATCAAATTGCAGATAATCAGATCTTGTCAACCAGCCATTGGCCCATACACCAGGATAGCACAGAACACCGAGGATCGGGGAGAGCCTGAATATATGTTGACCCAAAAACAGGATTTTTTTAAATGAGTTAACTTAAATTAAGCATCACAATACCATTCATCAATTTGGTGTAAAAGATTCATTGTTTAACAAAGTGCATCACAATAAAGACGTTCAAGAATGCCATGAACATGTGGAGCGCCCAACTCGCTGGGCTGTGTTGCTGCACTTCACGAACCTGCACATCATTTTCTGCAGCATTTATGTAGGGGGGCGCGGGGTAGAATGTATTTTTCATTCATATTTAAGGTAGTGGCGGGTAGGGAGCATGTCGAGGGTACACGTGGGGGGACGCAGTCCACCCACTTTTTTCACAGGGTTGACTCAGTTCCCCACCCCCAGCTAAAATGAAAAACTTTGAATGTCCTCTTTGAATTTATGAATTAAAGCCGACCTGAAGGAGCGAACTGCAGTCATAAGGTTGGCAGGCCAGACTCTTCACCACTGCACTATATAACCTGATGAAAAATAACAAACCACTAAAGGTGAAATGTCCCATTTCGGTACTGCAAGTTCAAGGGAAAACATTTGTGTTTGTTCTTGGAGTTTAAAACATGCACACCTTTTAACGTTTCAAAAACCCAGTTAGAAGCAAATATCCTCCCTTGATTTTGTGTGTGTGTGTTAATTTTATGAATGTCAACTGCCTTTGTCCTGTGCAATTTGGGTGGTTATGCAAAGCCAATTTTATGAAATGTGCACATTTCACTTTGATATGATAAATTCAGGTGACGTCTCATCCCATTGCATTTGTTGTTGATTCCCCCCACTTTAATTTTTAGGACTTGACCCCTGGTAGGGAGAGAGTGGGAGGTGAGCATTGGGGTCTTGCCCCCCACAAAAACATTCAGCAAAAAAAGGGTTGAAACGACCACTGATAGAAATGTCCCCGATCTCATGTGATTATTGTGAAATACCTGTGAATAATATCTAACGGCTTGCAATGTTTTCTTTCTCAGAGCATGTTCGGAAAATGCATCTATCATACCTGTGAACAGAATGGAAATGCATGTTGGACATGTGAGGACCTCCCATTTAAGAGGCTATGAGATAGACACTAGACACGCCTGGGGAGCACGACCAGCGCCCTCTCTACCATGGAGGGCCTGGAAGTGGTTTACAGGTGATCTCTCATGGCCTCCACCCCATCCCTAGATGTGTTTTCACTGTCTCTTATAGAACCTCAAGACCACCACCAAAGTCTATGCGTAAAGTCGCTGAACGCCCCCAAGAATCTAGTCCTGGCCCAAGAAAGATAAAATGTGTACATTTACGGTCTGTTGCCCGCGATCGACTGATTTATTTAAAGCGCTCACACAGCCCAGCGCAACTTGCGTATTCATAACGCACTTAATACCCAGAGGTTTTTAAGGGTGGACCTGGGGATTGAACCGGTGTTGCTTTGTGTCATCTTGTTCCCAAGGCGAGCACATTGCTGTAGAGCTATCCTCCCGCAACAGCACCAAAGTCATTAAATGGTGAATCAGCGCTCAGCCCCACACCACAAACGAGTGTGCGCGAGTGGCTGCCAGGCCTGACCTCGAGGCTGCCTGGAAGAAGAAAAATGCTGACCCAGAGAGAAGGCATGTCTTTGAGTATATGTGGATGCGTCTTGGGTATATGATTGGTGTGGGGGTGTGACTTGTGAGGATTGCGGCAGAGGAGGGAGCGAAAGGAGGGTTCTGGGCGTGAAACCCCCTGATTAAAAGTAAATCCTGCCAATGCGGGAGAAGATAGGAGTGGATGCAGGGAGTTCTGCGGGGAATACCCCTCAAAATGCCAATTTGCCCAACAGTTGAAGACCGCACCAAATAGTCCTAATGCACCCTGTCTTTGGTGTGCAGCCTTTAACGAGCAGAATTTAGACGTAGAACCCAGATGTATAATGAGGGGAGCTTAATGTAGAGGGGAGGAAGACACTTGTGAGCTCAGAATCATGGGGACTCTGGGAGACACATAATTGTATGGGCACATGTCAGTTTGTATCAGGGAATGTGCGCACACACCTTGCTCAGGTGATACAGCACAAGCATAGCCCAGCCCACCCTATGGGAGCTCATGGGCGTTTTTCGACAATGCATGAGACCATACTGCAGGAAGAATTCGGCAGTACCAGCCCCAACAATGCCATCTTGGATTCAGGTGGCTATGGGGGAAGGCACACCTGACTCCAACATGGCAGACTGATCTTATAAACCCTCAGTGCCCGCAACGGTGTGATGATCCCCTTTATAAGAAACAACATAAGAATAATTGTAATTTGCACGGGTTCCGTGACAATCCCAAATCCTGCTCCTACCACCATACATCTGCTTCACATCTCACCTCACATGATCAATTACAGTACCATTATTATATAATATATTATATAATATGGAGAGAGGTGAATAGGAGCGAGGAGGAAGGGAGAAGCGTGGAGTCAGGGAGAGAAGAAGGGCAATCACTAGGAAGTGAGGAAAGAGAATGAGAGGAGGGTCAACACCTGGGGGTGAGAGAAAAGGAGGAGAAGGAAGAACATCAAGGTAAAGAGCAGGGAGAGACGAGAGTGACTCACATAGAGACAGGAAGAAGCGGAGGACGTGATGATTCAAAGAACATCAACAGAAAGAAGAGAAGATGGAATACTCAATTAGAGTGTAATGTGGCGTTAAGCACCCGTTCCAAGGGCTGGAATGGGTGGTAACGCCCTGGCAACCCAAAATGAAGGTCCAAGCATAGCAAGGACTTTTAAAAAGGGCCCAAGGCCATTACCACCCATTCCAGCCCTTGGAACGGGTGCTTAAAGCCATTATCACCTGGTCTATAGACTGGTATGGGGCTAATTGAAAGTATTTTCATTACGTGAATGGATCACCTCGCAGCGTCCTGTTCACAGAACAAAAAGACTGTACAAAGAGGGCTGCCATGATGGCCTCATGCACTAGTAAAGGAAGAAGTTAGCAGCAGCAGCTGTGGGTTTCGCTGCTCCCACAATGAAGTAAGTGGGGAGAGGGGATTATTTAAAAAGGGGTCCGAAGGTGGGGGAAGATGATGGGTGGGAGAGGCAGCCACCAGGTGGCTTGGAACGTGGGCTAATATCTGGAGATTCAGCCTGTGTGTCAACCCTCCTGATTGGCTGTCTTCCCCGCCAAGGGTACTGAGGAGAGAAGAAGAAGATCTAAACAGAGAAGGGGAAAGAATAAAATGCCAGAAAGAGGAAGACGTGGAGGCAGAACAAGAGCCCCTAGAAAATAGAGGAGGTCATGAAGACAGAGGAAAACTATTGCTAGAGGGAGAACTAAGAGAAGGAGAAACCTCAATGTGGAGTGAAAGAGGAGCAGAGAAGTAATGGAAAGGAGTAATGAGACAAAAGAGGCAGAGACCAAGAGGAGGAGCATAAATGAATGGATGAGGGAGGAGAAATCATAAGCGGAAGAAAAGAGCTATTTCTGGAGGAATGGAAAAGGAAAAATAGTGCTTTCAGAACTGGGTCAAGAGGTTGCCACCAAGCTGGTGGAAGAGGCCAGATAAGTCCCCCACATTAGTTAAAAAGGCCCAAACATAGAGGAGTTGACCTCTAGAGAAGCCCAACTTGGGAATGGAGACCATTCAAGATCAACCAAGAGGGGCAACGTTCGAAGTACCCTGCGGTCTTACCTACAGTTTCCAGGTTATGGTGCCTGGTGGCAGAGAGTGGGAGGACCAAAGCGATAATGTGACAACCCCTGCACCAGCCAATAAAGACCCAGAGCCAAGAAGGAAGTGTTGCGGATGCTATAAAATGTTACAGAATGTGAGTGAATATTTGAACCACCGGAGCTGTGGGCTTGACCTAACGAAGCGTAGAAAGGACTAATCAACACGCTACAAAAAGGTAGCCGTTAAGGTAGCTCAGTGGGTGGAGCACTCGCGGCTGGGATCAGAGTGGGATCTGCAAGTCGCAGGCTCGAATCTCAGCAAAACCAAATCAGCCTTTCATCCTTCTGAGGCTGATAAATGAGTACCAACTTCAGTTGGTTGATAATTGTATGTAAATATGTTCTCTGTACAGCCATTGACGAATGCACAATATAAATAACACATCATTAAAATATGAAGTTAAAGGCCTGCATGGGCATCAGACGAATTGTCATACAGATCCTAAATCCATCACTTTTGATTCACTCCAACGTGATCCATTTTGGCGCCAAAAATAACATATTTAGAGAACTCCAACTTGGTGTTACGTAATCTGTTGATCCCCTGGCAGTTACAGACAGCATCAGTTTGCACGACTGATTTCCTGTGGAGAGATGATTGACATTTCACTTTTACATTATGTGTGCATTGCTCGCCATCTAAGTCACCTCACTTCATCTAATCTCCTTTATAACATGTCGATATTCAATATCTTATCAGCAGTAATATCTGAGTTGGTCTTGACCTAAATACCCATCAAAGGCCATCAAGCCCATCAAAACAAGGCTACTTTCTTAAACCCCTCCAGCAAAGCCTGCAGCGTCTCCATGCTATGTGAAGATGTGCACTCATGCCAAACTAGCTATATGTAATGTGCAATGTCATGAGATGCATCACACTATGTAACCCTATGTAACCATATTGCTATGCATGTAACACATTATGTACCACAGTATGTAAACCCACCTGTCTCTAAGCCGATACCATTTAATAGCACCACAATGCCTCCAGGCTGTTTATGTGCCTTATACATGCAAATAAATAAATAAATACTCCTCGGCTTAAACAAAGCAGCGAGTAAAGTTATATTTGCCATTATCATGATACTGTGCATAAGAACTCTCTTCGAGATTCTATCTCACATGTTCTTGGTATGAACATTCACTCAGTTACTTCTATTGACACACTAAGGGCCTACATTAGGGGTCCAATGATACAAAACTCACCCATTGTGGAGGAAAGCCATGAATGAACTGCAGAGGGAATTCAAAGGTGAAGTCACGTTCCTGACTCGAGACTAAATTGCCCGCCTTCCTGGAGTGATTCTGCATAGCCTGACCGTGGGTAAATGCCTGCTCAAGAAAATATACACATTTGCTGATTCACCCCTAATTTTCCATCTCCTAAGAAATTATGAACGAGGAGCCTGTTAGGAGCTCAAGAAAATGTGTCCAGTATCCCTGACCCCAACAATAAAAGATTCTCTTCCGGTTGACAATTATCGAAGAAGTTAAACAATTCTAGCTCTTTATACACATCTGAGGGAGGTAGGGATGGATTCTGTACAGAGGAGAAGAGAATTCCTGATCTCCCTGAAAATCTCCAGCCTAACACAATAAATAGGATAGCTCTAGGCCAATGCATCACCGACAGAGAAAGAAGGACAGTCATTAAAACACTGCCCTGGTACAAAGCACCAGGAGCAGACGGGGCTCCCTGAAGATCAACCAAAAATGTGAGAACTACATATTCCCTAAAATTAAATGATCTATTCCTTGAAGTAGAAGATGAATAGGATATTCTGCTGGAATGGAATTGTGCTGTAGAACGGTTATTATGAATTCTGATAAGGACACGTTTCTTTGTTAAAATTGTAGTCTGCTCTCTCTTCGTAAGACCGATATGAAACTGCTTGCCAATGCCCTGGCTACCAGACTTGGAAAGTTTGTCTCACATTTGATTCTGATGCTAAGGTGGGCTTTGACCCACGGAGACTGGCAAGGGACACTATGAAAATGTATTGTAATTACCATTGAGTGGGTGAGAAAATGTAGATGCCAAAAAGGAATTTGATAGAGTGGAATGGCCGCATTTTTCTGATGTCTTGAAGAGATGTGGTCTTGGGCAGGATTTCATAAGCAAGACAAAGCTGCACTTATTTAACTGATCATTGCTCAGCATTCTGAGGCTATCAAATGAATTGCAGACAATGTGAACCATTATGACGAGCACTCCACTCTCACATCGCCAGCCTGGCGCAGTTTACATTTGATGAGCAGACTGCAGGGTAATGTACATGGTAATTAATTTGAAACAGGGATTCCATACATAGAACTGATTTAACTCAGCTGTCTCATAACTAAAGATTCTTTCACTGATTTTGTTATGCTATATCCCCCAAACCCACAGTACTACACGTTTTATGAAATCATAGCTGTTGTCACATGCAATGCTATATGTGTATACTAAGATATGCACTTTTCGTTTACCCATTATGGGTCAGAGAGCAACTGCCATAATTAGTAGCTACTTTGCCCATAGCCTGGCCTTTGCTCATGTCTGCTACCCCGTTTTGCTTACCAGTGAGAAATAGGAACATGGTCAAGGGGGAGTAGGATCAGGACAAGTGATTGGGATTAGGGAAGGGGTAGGGACTAGGATGAGGAAGAGCATGAAGGGCTGAGGCATGGAAGAGCATGAGGGACTGTAACAGGGAAGGGGTGAAGGACTGGGATGAAAAACAGCACCAAGAACTGTGACAAGAAAGAGCATGATGGACTGAGAGAAGGAAGAGCATGATGGACTGAGAGAAGGAAGAGCATGTGGACTGAGAGAAGGAAGAGCATGATGGACTGAGAGAAGGAAGAGAATGATGGACTGAGAGAAGGAAGAGCATGGTGGACTTAGAGAAGGAAGAGCATGGTGGATTGAGAGAAGGAAGAGCATGGTGGACTGAGAGAAGAAGGAGCATTATGGACTGAGAGAAGGAAGAGCATGGTGGACTGAGAGAAGAAAGAGCATGATGGACTGATAGAAGGAAGAGCATGGTGGACTGAGAGGAGGAAGAGCATGATGGACTGGTAGGAGGAACAACATAATGAACTGAGAGGAGGACGAGGATAAGGGATTGCGTTGAGGAACGGCAGGAGGGAATGAGATGCTGGAAGGATTGCCTCTGAGTACTGAGGCCATGATAGTTGATGTGTTGCTTCATTTGCTGTCAAGCATAAGTATATGTATTCATGTAACTTAAAAAGATTGACTGTGGGCACATGCGCTACCTGCTAATTGTGATAATGTATATATAAGTGCATGCATAGATGCAAGCATAATGAGGCATGTCTTGCAAATTAAAAAATAAAATCTTTCCAATTGATTTATATATTTTCTGTGCTCAATGTCCGAGGACATCTGAACCACACTGGTCAGGAAATGCTTATGTATAGCAGTGTATGTTTATCCAGTGTAGGCTATAGAACCAAGATAAATAAGCTTGCTGAGAATGTCTGCACTTTTATGGTAAATGCCTTCATCCAAACCTGTCAAGGTTTTATTTGGGTCGTCCGATGATAAAGTGTTGGTCCAACATTAAACATACAGCGGAAGTCTTTCAACTAGTTGAATGTTTTGGAAGGTCAATGCAGAAAAGTCTTATTTAGACAATGAAATTGAGAACATTTAAGAGCAGAGCCGGAGAAACTAAAAGAAACTAAAATGCCACTGGAGGTGACATGGAATATAGGGGATGCCGATAGCAATTGCCTGCAGTGAACTTGCAGTTCAAAAGACCATCTATTCTCCAGCTAATCCCCACTACCCTGTAGACTGAGGATTCCCTCCCTGGCTAACCCCCTCCTACAGCAGTCTGATATTAGCTAGTGGGCATGACGTGGACAAGGGGCATCAGCCAAAACGTAATTCCAGTAAAGAAAAAGCAATCCAAAATAGGTGCGTACACCAAGCAAGAAGTAACACAGATTTGATCGGACCCACACCGCTGGGAAATACAGTTCAGACAGCCCAGTGGAACTGAACTGAATGAAATTCGCTTGACACCGCCCACTGTAGCTATAAGTTTTATACAGAACATCCAAATTTCGCATACAACACTTTAGGTACATTTTTGGGGTAGGTCACAGTAGCTGATTGGTGGAGCTACGCCAGGCCGCTTTAGCAAACTATATGGTACTGAACCCTAATTGGATAAAACATTTCTTGGAACAAAATTACTCTGACACCCATCATGACATCACAACCCTTCCTACTCCACCCACAATTACGTGATTGTGCTGATCAGTAAAAAACACTTATTTTCCATTGGTTGGCACTCTTCAATATGCAACAGGATAAAGTGCTGTGCACTGATGGATATGGCTTCTTGAGATGAGGAGGGGTGAGACATTCACACTTTGACAGACCAATGATGTGCCCCTCGGACATCAGCGAGGACACTGTACAATGCTGCACCCTAGGAGCACTGAAACTTCTCTCCCATGATTGGCTCAGGGTCGCGCACCCCACAACCCCTACCCCATTGCTCAGGGCCCCAAGCTCCTTTCTCACGCCTTACTGCCAAATGTGCTCTGAAAACACTGTACCACACCACGGCAGGATTTGAATTAACTGTATTTGATTTTTATTTCTCTGACAATTCTCCTCAGACACCCAGGAGCCTACCTTGGTGGCCTCGAAATTATCTCCTAAAGAAATCTCAATGAGACGGCATTCTCCTGGGAAACTTCAGTCTTGCAACATTTCTGCGCACTGTTTCTGCTCAATATTCGAAAAATGATCATTGCTGTTACAAAAAGCCTGCAGCCCTTTATTATGAGCTCTCTACAAAAATGCTTTCCTAACATGGGTCTACAAATCATGGCTTCTCTAATGTTCCCATATTGCTCAAACTGCCCCACAGCCGCCTACCATAATGTCCCATAGTCTGCCTTACACCCCTACACCCTATGCCTGCACTACGCCAGCTACCCTACCTCTAACCAGGTTTCCCCCACCCTTTCCCATTTCCACTGTCTCCAACAGTGCTGCGCCAGCACCTGTGCCTTGAAAAGATATAGCTAAACTACCTGCGCCTTGTACAGTGACGTCATCACTCCCAATGTCACCTACCACGTTACTCTTGATGTCACCATGTTACTTGTGTAACTGGTACGTGCATCCCCCTTGACAGCATTTGGCTTGAACCCTCACAACATTGGGCAGACTTCGGTGTGAGGACTTTCGAAGATGGGAAAGGTACAGGAACCCTTTTAGAAAGTAAGCATGTTAGAAGGATTGTGTGTGTGTCCGTCCACTCAAACACAAGAAGACCAATAGCGAGATATTCGGTAGAAACAGTGCAGGATGCAAGCATGTTTGACCAGTGTGCTTGTGGGTCTTCCTCTCAGCACTTAAGCACATGGTCCAGTAGGAGCTGCTTATTGGGCGGGTTGGTCACGTGAAGCAAAGCTTTCTGCATGCGTGGGAGTTGGCATGCTACCTGGGAGCAGCACAATTATCTGCCCATACATTACATGAATGCATTTTTAATTTTGGCTCCAAATTGGCAACGCTAACTTTGCCAAAGTAATACTATTTGATTCGACTTTTCGAAATCATGTATGGCATGTGGTTTCCATCTTGTAAAACATTCATCCAATCCGGTTTATGACTGACCTTTGCAAGAAAGCATCAGATTCTCCCGTTTAGATGAATGTTTCTGTCAATTCAATCCCAATAATCTCTTATCCCTCTTTCACCTCATACTTGAAAAACATCTCAGACATTATGTCTTCTAGTGCTTGGTTTCAGTACTACCGTTTTGTCATATTTCTTCTGTATCATAGTCCTTCATTACAGTGCTTGTTCTTCATGATAGTCTTTCTTCACATCCCTTCTCCTTCATCACAGTCCTTCTCCTTCTTCACAACCTTTGTTTGCCACAGTCCTTATTCATCATAGTTCTTTTTCACCTCATTCCTTCATCAGAGTCCTTCCCTCCTTTCACAGTCCTTCTTTTTTACAATTCTTCCAATTAATTACAATTCATTGGCACAGTCATTTTTCTTCAAATTCCTTCATCACAGCCTTCTCCTTCATCACAGTCCTTCAATACAGCCCTTCCATTTCATCACATTATTTATCCTTCCTCATTCTTCTTTATAGTCCTTTTGTACTGGTCAAGTCCTTATCATTCTGAACAGTCATCCTTTGGCAAAGTTGATCTCCTTCGTCACAATCCTTCATCATAGCCCTCCTCCTTTATCACAGTCCTTTCCTTTTGTCATGTTTGTTCTACTTCATCACTATTCTTTATCGCATTCTTCTTAATGATAGTCCTTCATCAAAGTCATTATCCTTCGTCACAGACCTTCCTTAAAATCCTTCTGTATGAAGTGTGTTTTGGTGAGCCTGAGACTGCCTAGGCTCTTTCTTCTACTGCTGCTGCTGCTACTGGAGTCTCTCTACTATTGCTGTAACTGCTTCCAGGAAGAAGTAGTTTAAAATCCCTAACACACGCGGAGCGCGCTGTTTGCGCAGTGTGTTTTGGTGAGCCTGAGAGTGGCCAGGCTCTTTCTTCTACTGCTGCTGCTGCTACTGGAGTCTGTCTACCATTGCTGCAACTGCTTCCAGGAGGAAGTAGTTTAAAATACCGAACACACGCGGAGCGCGCGGTGTGCGCAGTGTGTTTTGGTGAGCCTGAGACTGCCCAGGCTCTTTCTTCTACTGCTGCTGCTGCTACTGGAGTCTGTCTACCATTGCTGCAACCGCTTCCAGGAGGAAGTAGTTTAAAATCCCTAACACACGCGGAGCGCGCGGTGTGCGCAGTGTGTTTTGGTGTTCTGGTGTGGAGGTGAGGGTGAGGGGCAGGTTGTTTTTCATCCATGGAAGAAACTTTGTTCAACCACAGTGGGAAATCTGGCAGCAACCGTCTGCCCTCCCCCCCACACCAGACTGCAGCTGTGAAGCTGGAATTCCGCTGCCTCTCCCAACTCCATTGATGCACTGGGCACGTCTCGTGTAAGTACAAAATTAACATTTAACAACGAAACTATAATGAAACCTGTAAATGATCTTGCCGAGACTCTAGTAGGAGAACACGCAGATTCAGATTTACATCCGTCTCAGCCGTGTCTTAAGAAAAGAACGGCGAAGAAAAACACATTTCAGTCTTTAACTTCATCATTGGTTCCCAAACCTCTACCCGCGGACATTCCACCATGTGTCCACTCTCCCCGAAAGCATTCATCACTGTCTAGTACCCCGCCTATCCCTCTCTCTTGCTCTCCACTATGCAACCCTGCAGAGGACGCGAAAGAGCTTTCATCGCGTGTGGCGTTGCCGTGTTTGGGGAAGGAGGGGGGTCTGAGGGGAAGGAGGTTGGCAGTTACATTGGCTGCCCCATGGCATGCTTGTGACACGGAATGTGAAGTTGTGTCCATATCTTGTTTGAGCACGAGCACACCTAACTCACTACTTCCAACAGCGCATCATGTTAGAAATTCCCCCACAGCCAAGCTGCCCAAGTTAATGGTACTAGCTTGGCGCGCTCACACTATGAGAAACTGGGGAAACAACGACAAAATCGATAAAATCGATGAAGGACTGGATCCAAATCGGACAGAGACTGCTGAGTCCAGAACGTGCCCCTCACACTGCTTGATACCTAAAATAGCCACGGAAGTCTGTGCCCAAACTGACTTTGAGCTTGGAAATGCTGAGAAGAACTGTGAAATGGAAGACAAGGTATTCCGCCCCCCTGATATTCTCCCACATGCACTAAATACATCACATGAAGACTGTGCCTCTCCTGCACTTATGAACAACAGGAGAGACTCACTTGAAGTGGTAAATAAAATCTTACAGAGCCTCTCACAAATAAATAAGGCCCGCAATTTCTCGCCTAGAAGCGTCAGCCCTTCAGCTGGTCGGGAAAAACAGTGGATGCCCTCAGTGTCCACTCATGAGGCACAATTAGGGGTAGTTCGGACAACCTCAAACTACAACTCGATGTATACTATGAAAAATGCAGCGCTTAACGAAGAAAAAGCCGAGTGTCCGGCCTCACCTCGCTTATCCTGTTCTCAAACCCAGGTAACCTCAAAGGCAGGACACTCTGCAAATACGTCCAACTAACCTCAGAAGCGCCAAACACACGAGCGCCCACAATGGTGTGGCGATTGACTCTTACGCTTCTAGCTCCTCCTTGTCTGAGACCTGCTCTTCCGTCTCCTCAATTATAGAACGTGATTTCCCAAAAGTCAGGAGATCTAAAGCTCAATTACATATAAAAGACCGCTGCTCAAATGTCAGGCTGGACGCGAACCTCATCAAAGAACTTAAATCAGTATTAATGTCATCTACAGGAATCTCGATTGCCCCCTTCCGAAAGCTCTATGAGCAACTGAATGACAACGTGAAGGACCTGACAACGTTAGTGGCGCTTATGAATTCAAAACTAATTAACATCGAAAAAGACTTGAATGCTGAGAAAAAGGAAAATGGGGCCTTAAAAACAAAAACAACTTCGGCCTTGCAAACATTAATGGAACAGAAAGAAAACAACAAATTGGACAATAAATTACTGGCTGAGATCGCCAAAGAAGCACTAAGTGTGCTAAAACATCGACAGGCTTTGCACCAGGATGCTAATCAGCGAGACAGGTTGGAGCCTCAAGGTCCCCAAAGAAACGAAAATGGGCATTTGTCTACTGAGCCCCCCGTCTCTACATCTGCCAGCAACCTCCTTAAGGACACTGGAGCTCCGAGGCAGCATATTATCATGGAAGCCTTGGAAACTACAAAGCTCTCTGGAGATCCAATATAAGCGTCAAAAATTACATCAATAAGCTCTAATTGCCCGGTCCCAAATAGTCTGACTAGCTCTATGGGTCCTCTGACTCATTTAGTATCTGTTAACCTGTGTAACCAGGGCCTAATACCCGTCACTGCAAAGCCTTTGCAGGAGGACCCAGCCTTTAGTCTGGGAAAACTGACAGATGATTCATCCGAACAAATGAACTTTGCCTGCTCTTTGGAAAGCAGTAAGAGCTTACACAATCCTGCAACGTTGGACCCCCAAACACCCTCGACATCAGCAAACACACCGGATATGGGCACCCCTCGTGTGTCTGCAGAGACCTTAATTCCACAAATAGCGGAGCCGAAAAATCAAATATTCGACATATTTAAAGGAACTGTACCTCAGAAACTAGGTCAAAAGGCACCTAAATTAGGACAAGTGCACAAAATGAAAAATCAAAAAACAAAAAACCCAAAAAACCAAAGACTTGGAAATAACTCAAGAAAATTTCTCTGGAACCTAAAAACTGTCAACCTCACTGTCAATAACACTCTTACAGAAGAGAGAGGCTCTGTAAAGAAAAAAAGATCTCCCTACTGCCAATGCAAGTGCACAGAGCAAGGGCCCGGAACCGTCTTCTGAACATGCCGATGAACCTTCCATCGACCTTATCAATCTTTCTGTGTATGAAGACTTGGAATCGCAGGAATTGGCCCCCGAGACGGGAGACAAAGTTTTGGTAGTTGCCCCAGAATTGCAGAAAAAAACAAATGATGAACATTACCCGGATCCCATTCAACTACCGATTGGTGCTTCAAGAATTTGTACTTTACTTGAAAAGACCATTGCACAGGATGTGCCGCAGGCTGTCCCCTTGAGTCCGACTTTCAAAACTTTGGAGGACAGACGCAAAGCCCTTGTGCACCTGCAGTCAATCCCCAAATCTTTGATGGAAAGGGTTCCAAATTTGAAAGAGGGCTCGCGAAATTACGGCGACCCAAAAGGAAAAACTTATGATGAGCCTGATTGTAACAAAGAGAACAAAACCAGGTCAAGACCGGACCGAAACGAGACCAAGGAACCAGGTCTTGGCCCAGACCAAAGGGAACGACGCCAAGCAAACAGGACGGACAAAGGACGCAGCGAAAAAGGCCTATCACCTCATAAAGTCCGGCTAGAACGCATAGAAAACGGCAATAATCTCATCTTAAATCGCACAAACGTCCTATGCCTATTTCAAGACGTGCCATCTCTTAGAACGATTCGTTCCGACGACATCAAGACTGTGGAATTTAAAAACGAGGATCACAATGACAAAATCATCCTCCACTTTAGATCCAGAATCGTCCTGAATATTGTCCTGGACATCTGCACTTATGTCCATGGGCTATGACATCTCAGAAGTGTTTGAGAATGCCAAAACAGACCATAGGTCAGAAATCTAAAAACCCAAACTTGCCAATGCTCCTCGGGAATCGTCTTCTTCTAACAGAGCCACTGATATCGCCCCGTATCAAAACTCAGAAACGTCCAGAAAGAGCGAACTTCATTCTCGCCTCGGCAATAAGAAAACGCAATTATCCTGTAGTGCCACTGAGAACGATTTAGGGAAATTACCTAAAGATGACAACATCAAAATCATCATCAAAGGCGCCTGTGCTACGGAATCAAGCTGTGACGATTCATTAAGGCCAAAAGATCCAAGAGGCGATCAAAAGGAATGGTCCTGGTTGGCGGAAGCCTTATGCAGACCCTCAAGACGATAATGCTAGGTGGTAGGGTTCAGGATCGGATCCTGGAACACTAGGGGCTTCTCCCACCTATTCGAAGATCCATGGCTGGACTTGCTTGACGTGGTCTGTCTTCAGGAAACTTGGCTGACTACTTGTCCGATCGTGGATACCTATGAAGTGGCATTCAATCCGGCCTTTAAAAAAACCAGAGGAAGACCTATGGCAGGCCTGCTGACACTTGTAAAAAAAAGTTCTGGGTGCCGTATTATAAATACTACAAACTTGTCGCCCATTATTCAAGTATCAACGCTAGTTTCGGCAGGGCCTAGAACTAACAATGTGACCCACTTCCATCTACTTAACCTATATTGGAACCATGCAGGGACATAAGACGGAAAAACAACGAAGTCCTTCTTGCACCGAATAATTTGGCCACTAAATGGATGGCGGAAATGGAAGCCAGAGATCTGGTAATGCTAAATGGAAACACTCCGGCGATATACCGGCCAAACCAACGTGGAGACGACTCGCACAGAATTCTATCTTGGATTACTTTTTCGTCTCAGAAAAGATTCAACAGTCGACTCTGTCTTTTGTGGTAAAGCAGATGACCCAAAGTGATCATGAGATGACAATTTTAACCTTGCGAGTTGCAAAACAACCACCTGTTAAATGCTGGAATCATCGGATCCTGGTTGAGCCAAATAGAGTGAGGCTGTCACTCCATCCTGATGAAGTCTCTAAAATTTCAGAAACATTCATTAAGACTGATCTTGGAGTGGAATATGTTCATCTTTTACAAGCGTTTATGGAAAAAAAAAAGGATCGAGAAACCCTGGGTTTGTAAACAAACATAAATTTGATGTTGAGGTCATGAGGAGAAAGAGAGAACTTATAAAATCCAGAGATCGTACAAACTTCTTGCAAGAAAAACATGCTGCAAAACAGAAATACAAAAACTGGATAAGATCCCACAAGGCTCTAATGTTCCAAAACGACGCAGAATTGATGCTGCTAAAGATGAGAAATAAAAACTCGTCTGAGTTTTGGAGTTTACTAAACAACGAAGGTGCTCCTCAATCTGCACTGATGACAAACATGGTTTCAGAGGCAGGATGGTCTTCACATTTTGAAAATCTGTACAGTAAAAAAGGGAAGTGGTCGTCCCCGATGACACCGAACTTGACAAAATAGGACCTCACTTTCCCTAAAGCTGATTTGCTCCAGATAATTAAGAATGTCAGTGCCTCAAGGGCCCCGGGACCGGACGGCCTTACCAACTTCACTATAAAGCAAAATCCAGAACTATGGGAAGAGTTTTGCGAAGAGCTCTTTACCCGAATCTGTAGAAGATGTGAAACTCCAAACTCTTGGAAGACTGCAATAATAGTCCCCATCTTCAAAAAAGGAAATCGCCTTGAGCCCAAAAATTATCGACCGATAGCGCTCTTGGACGTGCTAGGCAAAGTGTACGCAACCATGCTCCAACAGAAACTGTCACAATGGATTGTCGATAGCAACCACATTGATGTACGACAGACGGGCTTCGTAAAAGTGGTCGGCTGCGGCCTAAACCTTTTGCTAATAAATTTGCTAAAGATGGAAGCAATTAGATCTGGAAGAAAGGTCTATTTAGCCCTGATAGACTTCTACCATGCTTTCGATTCCATCGACCGAGAACTACTGTGGACAAAGATGACCAACTGGGGCTGTCCTGAGAGTCTACTAGCCACCACTAAAGAAATCCACACTGCTACTACCATCAGAGTGCGCCTCGACCAACGCGGATCTCTTACAGAGGAAATCAACACCTTGTGCGGAGTTAAACAGGGCTGCCCTCTGGCGCCGATCATATTTAACTTGTTTCTCTCGGACATTGGCATCTCAATTAATAAGCCTCAATCCTTTTCCCCAAAAATACATGGCTCTGCTCTAAGCTGGATGCTGTATGCTGACGACTTAATCTTGTTAGATACCACCCCAATCGGCCTCCAGCGTAAAATGAATACAGTGGAACGTTATGTGGAAACCAACGGTCTGCACATCAATAACACAAAAAGTGAAATTTTGACGCTGCAAAACCTGCAAACGGGCCGCCATCAGAAAAACAACAAATTTAGATGGCATCTGGGAAAGGAAAAACTTACCACGGTGGAAAGCACTAGATATCTTAGCATGCAAATTAACACAAACATAAATGATAGCCCTTGGATGGAGATTGCGAAAACAAAATGCTGACACTTTGCCTCTCAAGCACTGATCCTAAACAAAAAATACGGGAAGTTCTCACTTAAGCCAGTAATAGCCTTTTACCAGCAGAAGGTTGTCCCGTCCCTCATATATGGAGCTGAAAATGCTTTTGGATGCCCAGCTGAATTCTGGCCAACCCTAGAACACATCTTCTGGGTAAAAACTCTACATCTACCAAATAGCATCTGTACAGCCTGCCTACGTTATGAGTTAGGCTTGATTTCTATTGAGGCACGGATCACGTGGAATGCCCTGGCCCTATTTAGGAAAACTACACTGACAGACACTGCTCCACAATTTAAAATACTGAGCAAACCGGGAAATGCGAACCCAGACTGTCAGCTTTATGGTTTAAGAAATGTGAAGAGCTTCTGACCATGTATGAGACCAACATCAAAACGCTGCAGGACAATCCGCTTTTGGTAAAGAAAAAGATCTGGGAATCAGATTGGATCCAAACCAGCAAAGATCGAAGGATTTCCAAAACAATGAGGGACGCTCCTAGTGAAGCAAGAGCGTTCAATAAACTGCAAAATTACGTGGTCTTATTCCCAGACAATAGGAGGAGAGCCACATACATGAGATTCCGCCTAAACCTGATTAGAACTAAAGATCGAACAAAGAACTGGGCTGGAAAGGACAAGTCTAATACCGTATGTAGGTTTTGTAAAACCTGCGACGAAACGCTTAAACATCTGGTCTTATTCTGCCCCTTCTTTAGATCTCTAAGAACTAAACAAATGTTAAATGAATATCCACTGAGGAATGCCGAAGAATGGTGGCAGCAGATGTTCATGGGTTCAAACACAAAACTGACAAGGATGTTAACCCTGTTTCTGCATGAGATTGAAAGGAGCCTTGAGATATCTGACACCGAAGTATAAGGACATTAGGGTTGTGTTTTACATGGCTTGGTCATCACACGAAGCAAACTAATCACTCTCTGACAAGGCTCCTTTGGCACTAAAGACACAAACTGTGTCAAAAGGATGGAACTTTATCTCATGCTTACGTCTTGTTTTGTTTTGTATTGGGTCTGGACTAATTTGATATGTTTTAAAGGTTTGCACAAACCAATAAAATAAAAAAATAAAAAAATAAAATAAAATCCTTCTTCATCATCACAATGCTTTTGCCTCATCACAGCCCCCTTTATACATTGCAGTTCTCCCCTTTTGACACAGTCCTTCTCCTTCTGTGCCTTCATGCTTTGGCACAGTCCTTCCTCTTTGTAATAGTCCTTCATCATAGCCCTTGTGCAACATGACAGCCTTTAGTCACCACAGTCCTTTTCCATCGGTACAGGCCTTCTCTTTCATCACAGTCCTTCTCCAATGTGACATTCCTTTGTCATAGTCCTCCTCCTTCATCACAGTCCTACTGCTTTATCTAGGTGTGTGTGCATGTGTGGGTGTGTGTGTGTGTATGTGTGTCCTTACACTCCCACACAATAATTAATACCAGCGGAATGAGTGCAGGCATACTTGTGCAGCTGTACAGGTTTTTTTCATTTTTTAAAGCACATACCTAGGCTGAGAGCAGTAGAGTCCTGTACAGAGTGTTGATAGCACGCACTTGGGCTGCCATCTTTTAACAGCAGTGCAGCACTGTGAGGTCTGTGCGTCGGTATGTGCATCCTTTGGAATTAGCCCCTGGTCAGTTGTTGTTCAAAGAGCCATGTTTTGAGAGATTTGAGAAATTGGAGACTTGTGGGGGCATTCCAAGCTGACACTGGGATTGAGTTCCAGAGGGGGGTGCATGACAAGAGAAGCATTGTTTGTGGGTCCTCTCTTTGAAGACGCATTGTGATTTAAGCCAGTTGGCCAATTTGCTGAGCGAGGAGCCCGTGCCACCAGATATGTGTAGCTTAGACATCAGCTATGCTAGTGTGATACTCGTGACTGCTTTGTAGATGATACATGCAGTCTTGAACAGTATCCTGACTTGGAGTGGAAGCCAATGTAGTTTGTGTAGGATGGGGGTCAACCTGTTTGCAAGGGACTTGCACTTGCCCTGCCCATGTTGTGCCTCTTTGTGAGGGACGATTCCACTGAATGCATCCAAGAAGTGCATGTAGCCATTTGTTAGAGATATATGAATTAGACTTGTCATATTGTACCTATTACCAATTGTGATGAATGCTAGTACTTCCCGTGTCCATTGCATACCTCAGCTTGTTTGTAAGGGAAGCTTCCAATGACCATTCCATGTCTGCAGTATATTTAGAAGTAACTTTCCCTTGCCCATGCTGAACCACATGTGATTGAAGTCTCCTCAAGTCATACCCATACTTTGCCTGTTTGAGAGAGAAGTGTGCACAAGACATGCCCATACTGTACACATAGGTTTTTGTTAGGGAAGCTTGCTGTGACCATGGACATTCTGCCCCTGTTTGTGAGGAAAGCTTCCACTAGCCCTCCCCATGCTCTGCCTGATGGATTTTGAGGGAATCTTGCACCATCCCAGTCCATGAAGCACATGATTGAAGAAAACATGTCCTGCCGACCCTGTGCCTGCACCTGTTCTATTTGTGAGGAAACACGTTGTTGGTACTCCCCATGTAGTAACTCTGAGGAAAGCTTGCACTCTGTGGCACTTTGCAACACTGTTGCCTAGGTTGTGACTGTTTTTGGTGCCTGTGAGGGAAGCTGCTATACATGCTTTAACTCTTCTATGTGTGTTAGTAGCCTGTATCACTGGTCTACATGATGCATCTATCCAGTGTGGCCGAAGCTGGCAATGCTGCTTGTGGCCTGTGCTATACTTGTTCTTCGAGTGAGGGTCACTTGGTCTGACGTTAAATTAGAACAAGTCTGCTGTATGTGCTGTTTTCCCTTTGTGAATACATTTTCCATTGCTTCTGCCAGTACCTGATTAGTGATTTGAGGTAGTGGTATTGCCCCATTCAAGAAACATAATTAATGATTTTATACAACAAAATGAGTAAAGTCAGGGGGCTTATATGGCATGTTTGTGGAAAGAATAATGGGCTGGGTAAAAATTGATAAAACTCCTCGCTGCACACTGTGCTAAAACCTCTCAATCCTGAGGCAGAGGCTGAAGCAGGGCTTCCACCATCTCCCAGCCCCACCACATGGGTGCCAGGCCAGCAATCAGAGCCACTGACCATTTTCACATCCAATAGCAATGGTGGCCTATTGTCGGAAATCAGCCTTGCTGAAGAACATTCGCTAGGGAGATTACCTGCATGGCCAGATGTGCTTTGGTTAGCGTGCCACCGGCTCAGAGCTGGCATAACCAGTCCCATTTCTATCTTCCTTACAGATCGCTGAGATGCCAAAGAAATACTCTCTAGTCAGCCATGAATCCACAAGGGTATTTCTTTGCCAACTCTGAAGCCTGGATGGAGGATGAGAGGGGACAATACCATCCCTGAGACAACAATGACTGTAGTAAAGCCAACAGTCACTAACATCTACCATTTCACTGACCCTAGTGGCAGTTTCTGCTGCTCAGCTCAGTGAAGATGGAATGTGTGAAGATGTGATTTATTTATTTATTTATTTTGCATTTGTTAGGTGCTTATACAGTAAGTCAATTCTGTTTCAAAGCGCCCACAGGGCAACGAAGACAGAACATGGGATAGAAGGCAATGAGTACAATGGAAGATAGAGACAAACCTACTATGCCTTGTGAATATGTGAATATTCAGAACATGCAAGTGCAGAGAGAAGAGGGGAGGTGGGGGTAAGTGCTGGATTGTCCAAGCATGTGGGTAAGCAGCAGATAAAGTGCATAGTATGGTAAGTGCTATGTGGCAAGGAGCCGCATTGGGTAGAATAGTGCAAGCCTACAAGACGAAGACCGGGGGTGCTGAAACAAGTGCTGGAAGGTAGATGGAGGATGGAGCCATTAGGTGTGGGAAGTCAAGACCCCATAGGATACATAAGGACCCTGGTTACCAATCACAGCGACTGAGATTTACAGAGGGCAGAAGGGAAGGAGGAGGTGAACAGGAAAGTCTTGAGGAGCTTCTTGAATTTGAGGAAGTCCTGCTCAAGACGAAGAGGAAGGGGGGGGCTGTTCCATAACAGGGAGGCAGCTGAGGAAAGTGATCTGCCACCGGCCCTCTGTTTAGTGAAACGCTTTACACAAAGAGAGTTGGTGAAAGAGGACCGTAGATCTCTAGAGGGAGAGTATTTAGTAAGAGAAAATTGCAGATAGCATGGCCCCATGCCCCACCCAGACATCCTTATGGATAATGCAAAGGGATTTGAATTTAATCTGTGCAGCAAACAGGAGCCAGTAAAGAGTTTTTTTAGGGCAAAAGAGATGCGGTCCCTGGGCTTGAGGCCAAGGATAAGTCTTGCTGCCTTGTTCTGGATTAGTTGCTGGGGTCGTAGAGTGGAAGAAGGTAGATTCAGGAGAATGCTGTTGCAGTAGTCAAGCCTAGAGAGAACCAGGGCTTGGGTAGAATTGGGCTTCTGGGGAAAGTGAGAAAGGGGAGAATTCCTTTGAGAAGGAAGAGTTGAAAGTGGGACTTCTTGTCAATGCCCTGAGTGTGAGGCAGGAAGGAGAGAGAGGAGTCAAAGATGACTCCAAGGTTTCTGGCTTTAGGTTAAGGAGCAAGGAGAGAGCCCAAAGAGGAAGCCCAGAGTGATGGGAAGAAAGAGGGAGCGGGGGGGTCCAATGAGAATGATCTCAGTCTCTCTGGCATTAAGGCAGAGATAGTTGGAATGCACCAGGTCTGGATGGCAAAAAGGCAGTCAGGGATGATGGAAGGTGCAAGAGGATCAGCATAGCACTGCAAGTTGGCGGAGAAGGAGGAATGGAGGAGTGTCAGCTGAGCAAGGTAAGTGTTGAAGAGCCAGGGGGAGAGGTTTGAGCCCTGGGGACACCACAGGTGGAGAAGGAAGTGGGTGAGGAGAAGGTTCCCAAAATGACTTGGGATGAACTGTCAGTTAGGAACTTGGTCCGCCAGTCCACTGTCTGCTCCGAGATACCAAGGGTATTATGGAGTCGTTTTATGAGGATAGCATAGTTGCCTGTGTCGAAGGAAGAGGATAGATCAAGTAGGATGAGGACAGCTGAAGAGTTAGAGTCCAGAGGTGCGAGCAGTTCTTCAAGGGTGCTCAGAAGAGTAGTTTCCATGCCTCTGAATGCTCGCAATCCAGACTGATGGTCGTGTAGACCACCAAGTTCAGTGTGAAAAGTAAGTAGTGGAAAGGCCAGCTTCTCTGGGAGTTTCTCGAGGAAGCGGGTGATGGAAATAGGGTGGTAGTTGGCTGGGCTGATAGGGGCTGCTGAAGGTTTTCTCAGGAGGAGGTGCACAAGGGAGTGCCTGAGGGAGAATGGGAAAGATCCAGTTGCAAAATAGTGGTTGCAGAGATAAGCCAGTGCAGGGACAAAGAGCCAATGTTGTCCTTGATGGTTCTGGAGGAACAAGGGGAAACCTGTTTGGAAAAGACCTTTATGGAGCAGACAACTCTGGTGACTTCTTTGGGTGTGACAGGGGAGAAGGAGAAGGGAGGGTGAGAAGCCATAGGAGGCAGTGGAGTGAGGGACGGGTTGGGCGGGATGGTAGCAAGTGTGCTCAGGGTGTCCAGAGAATTGGTGTTGAAGTGTGTAGCCAGTGTGTTGCTGAGGGCCTGGAATGGAAGAGGAGAGAAGGAGACTGTGGAAGGGTTGGCTAGTTCCCTGCAGATTTTAAAGAGTTGAGCAGTGTTGTACGATGCACCAGATACCCATGCCTGGATGTGGGCCATTTTCTTGGCACGGATGGAGAGTCTATATTGCCTTTAGAGCAGGTGGCAGCCCAGTTTGTCAGAGGGTGAGCCTGAGGTTTGCCACTTCTGTTTTGCAGCTCTGCACTTGCGTTTCAGGGCAGCAACTTCAGAGTTGTACCAGGTGTTATGTTTGGAGGCAGGTTTCAGGGGATCCTCCTGACTGGGGCAAGAATGTCAGAGGTGTTGGTAATGGCAAGATGGAGGCTCCTGAGGGTAGAGTTGGTGGTAGAGTCTAGGCGGGGGGATGAAGGTGGATGTGAAGGCAGCAGCTGACACTCGTTTCATCAGGGAGATGTTCGTGAATGAGGTTGACAAGGCTTCTGAAGGTGCGGTCAGAGTTCCGAGGCGACCCAGGTGCGAGGCTAGGAGAGAATGGTCTGACCACGAGAGTGGAGTGACCAGAGGGGGAGAGAGAGAGAGGTTAGATGGATGAGGGTGTCCAGAGTGTGTCCAGCAGAGTGGGTTGGCTAAAGGGGAGATTGGAGAGGGATAGTGAAGTGCAGAGGTCAAGGAAGAGAGTGGATACTGTGAGAGGGGAGTACAATTGGATGTTGAAATCGCCCATGAGGTGGAGATTGGTGGTGGGTGAGAGTAGGGAGCAACAGAAGTCAGCCCATTCGGAGTGGAAAAGGGAGGTAGCACTGGGAGGCCTGTAGATAGTGGTAATGGTCAGAGAGAGGAGGGAGAGATGATCAACTTGTAAACCAGGCTCTCAAAGGAAGAGTAAAGCTTGCTGTGTGTGTATAACAGAATACAGAACCCACTCATGGAAGATGAAGGTAACCTCATCGCCAGCACAGTGAGGTCGTGGCATGGAAATGATATTGAAGCCATGCCGAAGAATGGAGTCAAAAGCAGTAACTGAGGTGGCATTGAAATATGCCATAGTAAGAACGAGAAAGTCGAGGTCAATGTTTTCACAAAGGAGGCAGATGTCGGCAAAGTGTTTGCTGGCTGAGTGGGTGTTAAGAGTAGCCAGTGAAGGAGGTCTCTGCCTTTGAAGGTTTTCTGAGGTTGAGTACAGGGGCGTGGTACACCAGTCAGTGGGGGAGGGACAGAGAGAGAGGAAGGGGGCGAGGCAGGTGAAGGTGGAAAGTTAATGATGGATGGCAGGCACCGGTTAAAGAGAAGGAGGTTGGGTTGAGGACCCTGGACCAAGATAGTGCCTGTGTGGTAGACATTAATGATGCAGCATGATGATGAAAAGCCGGCCAAGAGGACTTCCAATTTGGGGCCACCATTAATGGGAGAGGATGTGAAAGGGAGGAGAGTGGAGATGAGATGAGGAGTCCATAGATCTGGAGAAGGGACAGAGAAAAGGATATCGGTGAAGACCACTCTTGAGGATGCATTGACATAGGTGTCTGCGATGGGTAGGCCAGGGTTGGGTCTCAGTACTATCTGTTTTGTGCTTTTTCTTCTTGACTTTGTAAGAGAGGGAGAGTGGGTGATAGTGTAGAAGTTGGAGAAGATAGGAGAGATGGGGAGTGCCATGAAGGTGGCAGAGGATAGTTGGAGGAAAGAGAAGAGGCTACACTGCAAGTACTGGCCCAGCTCACAAGGCGGTCATGTGGTTACAGGAGGGGCACACAATGTAAAGCAATCTGAGGTGCCGGATGTTAAGAAGCACAACACCTAAGTTTGAGAGTCAAAAATAGGGCACAAAATGCAATGCACAATATTGGGTTCAGGATGTAAAGAAGCACAACACATAAGTTTGAGAGTCAAAAACAGGACACAAAAGCAATGCACACTATTGGTTGCAGGATGTTAGGATGCACAACATCTAAGTTTGAGAGTCCAAAACAGGAAACAAAATGCAATGCACAATATTGGGTGCAGGTTGTTAAAAAGCACAACACCTTGGTTTGAGAGTCCAAAACAGGGCACAAAATGCAATGCACAATATTGGGTGCAGGATGTTAAAAAGCACAACACCTGCGTTTGAGAGTCCAAAACAGGGCACAAAATGCAATGCACAATATTGGGCGCAGGGTGTTAAAAATCACAACACCTAGGTTTGAGAGTACATAACAGGGCACAAAATGCAATGCACAATATTGGCTGCAGGATGTTCAAAACCACAACACCTACATTTGAAAGTCCAAAACAGGGCACAAAATGCAATGCACAATATTGGGTGCAGGATGTTAGGATGCACAATACCTAAGTTTAAAAATAAAATCAAATGTAGAGGGCAATGCATTGAAGAAGAGGAGGATTAGATCAAGGCAGAAAGTTTGAGTGAGGAGACGTTTTTGTTCAGGTTTTATTAGTGGAGGAGGCAGTTGGAGAGTTTAGCCATCACACACGTGTCAATGTTGGATGTGCTTGGATGTGCAAGGGCACTGATCATCTGGGCACCGGCTGGAGTGTGGGGCTCCTCATGATTCAGGGGAGCAAGAGGTGGTGTCCTCCAGGCCTGACAGGCCTGAACAGGGGGCCTCAGTTAGGGTCTTTGTTGGTGGGCCGGCTTTTGCCTATGGCTCACCGATTGGCTTTTGGATTGTGGATTAGCCAATCACAGCAGCCACAGATGATGGTAGATGGGGCACTCTGGTGCATGGAAGCATTGCATTGGCGGCAGCCATATTCGAGAGGGAAAGATCATAGTAGTAAACAGCCCCACTGGGCAATAGTGGTATTTGAGTTGCAGCGCCAACACAAAAAACGATGTTAGAAGCACACAGATTGAAGAAAATGCCTCAATGGACAAATTAGGTTCTCATGTGCAATCGTCATCGGTGCACATAATAAGATGTTCAATACATTAAAGAGAGCCCACAGGGCTTAGCTGACATTGCTGGCAGGTCCGTTAATGGATGCCACCTTGTGGTCACTGTGAGGAGGAAGAGGACCTGGGCCAGGCAGGCAGAGGTGAAATGGAAGGAAGAACAAGCAACAGGCCCAGACAAGGGGTCTTAGTGAGGGCCTTTGTTGGTGGGCCGGCTCTCGCCTCCGGCTCACCCTTTGGCTTTTGGATTGTGGATCTGCCAATCATGGCAGCCTCAGATGAAGGTAGATGGGGCACTCCAGTGCCTGGAAGCACTGCAGTGGTGCTGGCCATATGTGAGAGAGAAAGGCCACAGTAGTAAGCAGCCCCACTGGGCAATTGTGGTATTTCAATTGAAGATGGAGGCAGTGCAGAGGCAGATATACTGCTGGCAAAGTTAGTGGTAGCTTCGCCTCCAAATTGGGGAGTACAAGTAGAGGACCAGCAGTGTTGTTCAAAAGAAGTGTTACCCTCCTTCCGATGACCCTAAATAGGTGCCTATTATATGATATTAAAGTGGCACATATTTGCACGTAAAACTTGCTC
This sequence comes from Ambystoma mexicanum, assembly GCF_040938575.1. Classification (NCBI taxonomy): domain Eukaryota; kingdom Metazoa; phylum Chordata; class Amphibia; order Caudata; family Ambystomatidae; genus Ambystoma; species Ambystoma mexicanum. Next base: position 1,175,381,296 of record NC_090925.1, on the reverse strand, counting down.
ACGCAATGATTGTAGGTTTGAGGGTAGTTTGGAAGTGTGGGATGGGAATACTTGAAGGTCATTATTTCCAATCGTACCTGATCTGTTCTTTGTTTCTAATCCTGTATGTGTGCTATAGATTGTGTGTGTAAGAGAGAGTGATTACATTTTACCTTGTTATGAAAAGAAGGTCTAAAACATGGGACACTATAGAAAGGAGTACACATGGGATCGGGATTGTGGGTGGGCTGCAATATGACATTTTGTCCAGGGTGGCTAAAATCCAGCAGGGGAGACTGGATGAGGAAGAGCACGAGAGACTGGGATGAATAATAGCATATGGGACTTGAATGATGAAGAACATGAGGAAATGGGATGAGAAAGAGCATGAGGGACTGGGACAAAGAACATGAAGGAATGGAACATGAAAAAGCACGAGGAGCTGTGCAGAGGAAGAGTAATGGACTTTGATAAGGAAGAGCTTTAGGGATTGGGGCAATGGAGAAAGATTTTGATGAGGAATAGCATGTGGGGCTGGGACAGGGAAGAACATTAGGGGATGAAACGAGGACGAATGTTAGGTACTGAGATGAGGAAGAAGGAATGGAACAAGCAAGCACATGAGAGACTGGATCAAGAAAGAGCCTGATGGGGACTCCGCCCAGGAACAGTCTGAGGGACTGGGATGAGGAAGAAAGACTGCAATTAGGAAGACCATGAGGGACTCAGATAAGGAAGGGCATGAGACATTGACTTGAGGAATTCGATGAGGGAATGCAAAGAGGAAGAGCATGAGGGACTGGGACGAAGAAGAAGGACTGGGCCAAGGAAGAGAATGAGGTCCTGTGATGATAAAGAGTAGGAGGGATAGGGTTAACGAAGAAGCACTGTGTTGAGGAAAAGCATGAGGGACTGTGATATGGAAGAGAATGAGGGACTGTAACAAGCAAGTGAATGAGGCACTACGATGAGGAAGATTATCAGGAACTGTGATGAGGAAGCATGTGAAGGACTGTGAAGAGAAAGAGCATGCGGGACTGCAACAAGCAAGAGCATGAGTGACTGTGACAAGGAATACTTTGAGGGACTGCACCACTTAAGAGCCTGTGGCACTGGGGCAGAAAAAGCATGAGGTATGGTGTTGAGGAAAAGCATGAGGGGCTGGTATGAGTCTGAGTTCTCCCCCCTTCGTTTATCATTTTAATAGCTTTCATGCTCATACAATTCCCCACAAATGCTCAAGAGATTTTTTTGTCTGGATATCAGTAGGTCTCATCCAATCTTTTGCAAGCATCCTATCACTCGTGCGGTTCTCTATTCCATTAAATAAACACCTGATAAATGTGGTAAGGTTAATTTAGAAATCCACATATTTTAATTCATTGCCTTGAATTCTGAGGATTATGTCCTAAATTAATTTACAACTTTTGCGGGCCCCTAATTAGGGTACAATCAGCTTATAAGCACCACAGTTTGCTGTTTAATACTTGAATTGTTTTGTTTCTTGTGCTTCCTATAATAATATTCAACAATACTCGGATATGATTGAAAACATATATATCTATATATATATATATATATATGTATATATATATATATATATATATATATATATATATATATATATATATATATATATATATATATATATATTGGAAACTCCAAATCTTCCCAACAGCTACTCCCTTATCTTACCCACATTTTCAGTGGGGTCAAACATCCACTTACACCCCACCTCTGCCCCCCAACCCCCAAAATATAATTTTGATCATTTTGTAATTTTCCATTCTCAAGAGTATGTGTAAAATACTTGTGGGTAAACAATGCCAGCTTTCGATGTATTGAAAGCCTTGTGTGCGGCAATGCACAGCTGGAGATAAATAAAAGATGTCTCCGAAAGCACCCCCGCTACTGGACGTACCAAATAAGGGGTAATATTCCAGACCTTTCGGCCACACCCCAAAAGAATTGGGAACATCCTTCCAACGGTTTGGACTGTACACATGAAGAAAAATTGTGCATTTTCTCCATGTCAAACCCAATGAAAAACGCCAAAAACATAACTTTTATTTCATGCTTTAGAACTTTTGAGCCATTGAACAGATTTGCACCAAACTTTCCAGTGGTTTTCCCGGAGTTTAGTTAATGTTAAAACTTATAATAGTTAAAATTCGGGAACACAAATAATAAAGGTTAACCTATTGTAACACACTTAAAAATAAAGCCAACACTTGTATTTTGCTCACTCGAAAGCACAGTAAATGAGCTGTTGCTGTGTTGCTGTGGTTAAGTGGTTTCAACTCGTTTCTCTGGCCAATGAAAACAGTGCATACTAGAAAAGCTATTCGGTTGGTAGCTTACATTCACAATTCTTATTTGCTACCGACCACTTTACTTTATTGATGTGTTCGCCAACTCTTATGAGTGGACTACGTCGAGTCCGGGTGATTTGCTCTCAATTACAGCACGTGATGTAACAAAGGAGGGTCAGAGGGTGAACTAACGGCACTAGACTGCAAACACAGTCCTTGCACCTCTGGGTCACACCGCAGCAATTTGAAAGGCATACCACCTGCCCAAGGCCGCCTATTTTCCAATAACTAAATATTTCAAATGATCATTTCTTGGCTTCGGGTCAGGTGACTTGAGTGCGTGCGGCCTCTGATATTCTCAAACATTCCACAAGGCTAGCATGTCAGCCGCAGTTTCTGATTTGCACCCGTGTAACCGTCGTAAAAGTCTCACCGTGCGGGTGAAAGACTGGTCACGGGGAATAATGATGTGAATCGAAATTACTCGAAATGCCACAGAAAATGTATGTGTTTGGCAACCTTCCCTCGACTGCAGCTACAATGAATTTAGATTCATAGACTCAGAGCATTTCAGTGCACTTTTAGCCTCAAGAAACGTTCAGGAAATGATCAATAAATAATCCTACGGGGACAAAAGCAAAACAAACAATGAGAATGATTGGTCTGTGGACAATTGTTAAACGCGCAAAAAGGAATGACGGGGTGAATGCTGCAAAGTGTTCTTCGAGAATTTGCAAAAACAACAGTTGGAGGATGTACGCCTGCAATTTGGTTCATGTCACTTAACATGTTTCTCTGAAGGTCCACCCAGTGCTGCACCCAATGGGACCTGTCCGCAGGTCCACAAAACCAGAAGGTCGAGTTTATGGGCCCGAGCCCTGGAATTGTTTGCACGGATCAAAGTGACTTTGCACTGCTGAAAAGTGACTTTGAACTGCCAAGACAAACCCTCATTCATGGAACTGTGCAAAGTGTGTTTTTGATGTGCAAAGTCCGTGCAAAGTCATTTTGTACCGCAAAAATGGCTATCCTGTGACTTTGCATGGACTTTTCACTGCAGTAGGACCAGTCCAAGGTCCCAGCAGAGAACCATTTCTAGGTGATGAAGAAACTGTGCAGGGGCAAAAGAGAGACCACAGGCTGCTGCAGGCAGGAACAAAGGCACAAAGTCGCAAACAAAAATCCAAGCAAACAATTCCTTTCAGGTAGGTGCATACCCCTGTGTAATTGCACCGCTTTGGCAATATTTTATAGCAGATTTTCACAAACTTTTTGGCTGAAATTGAATCTTGTGAAAATCGTGATGCAAAAATGCTAAATAGCGCATCACCATTGCGCTGTGTCTGGGAAAATTGAAAATTGCTTTCTTGAAGCTGCATTTGCAGTTTTGGTGGGTTTGTGCTTTCTGGCCATTTGTTTCACATCTACCTCGAGGCATTAACAATATGGCCGCCGGATTCCTCTGCTGGCCCTTGCAAGCTTGCTGGTGAATTCCATCTGCATCCTGTGTGCCTATTGGTTGGCTGAGTGTTTTTTTAGCCAATTGGGGACCGGCAGGCTTCAGCCGGCCCCCTCATCCAAGGCCCACTTCTAAGGCCCCTGTCAGCTTCCCTGTCCACTGACTGGGACGTTACATGATGCTAATACAACAGACCGACCCTCTGGATCCTATCCTGGGGCTGCCAGCTCACTCAGCCATGTAACTGGACTACCAAGACTCTCTTTCCTCTCCTTGGGTTTAGCTCCCTCCTTCTTTTTGCCCCTTCTCTTCCCTTCCTGAACCTTCACTCTGCCCTCTGCCTGTTCCTACTGTTCTCCCTGATATGCTCTTTAATGTTCTCGCTGCAATACTCACCTCTACTCTTACATCATTTCACTTACCTATGGTGCTTTAGCATTTGCCATTCGAAATCAAATCTGGGTGTGTTTCTGTAAGCAAATTTGAGTGTGTTTCTGTAAGCAAATTTGGGTGTGCTTTTCATTTCACTCTGGCCCTCAACTGTAACCTGATAGCCCAGTGACTGTTCCTTATCATTGCACTTGCATATTTCTCCCACTGCTCCCTCTGTCTACCTGCCCATGGCGCTATCTGTTTCTCCTATCTACTCAAACTGCTTTACTATCAACTATCCCTCCCTTCTCACTAAGTCTGGTAAGAAGAAATTTAAAAAGGATATGTTGGCCTCCAACCCAGGTCTTCCAATTGCTGATACCTATTCCAACGCTTCTGCCAGACAAACCCTCACCAACATCCTCTTTGTCGTTCCTTCGCCAGATTTTTTGACTCCTCATATTATCTCGGTGCTCTGTCCTGTATCCTCCTCTCCCATTAATGGTGGCACCTGCTGGAAAGTCTGTATGGATTCCTTTGACTCCTCCAGAGTCATCATTTATGTCTACCTATATGGCACTGTGATGGTTCAAGGCCCTCAGGCCAATCTACGTCTCTTTGATAGGCGGTTTCCTTGCCTCATGAACTTCCTCTCATCTCCAGCTGTTCCTTACTCCCCTCCTTTGGCTACCTTGCCCTTTTCTCCTTCCTCCTCTGCCCCATTTCATACTCCCTCCACACCTCCGTAGGGCGTACCTCTGATCTGTGCCCCTCCCCAGGAAGTTCTTTAAGGCTGTCAACCTTCTTCTTCTTGCCACCCTCAATCCTCGCTCCGCTGTCAAACACTCTTCTGACATCTGCCACGTCCTTGAAGAACTGAACCTCGATGTCCTTGGTCTTACCGAGACATAGTTCACGGCCAGCTCTGTCACAAGCTTTGACACCTTCCTCCCTGATGGCTACAAGATCCTCTCTGCCCCCAGATCGACCCGGCCCAGAGGGGCTGTAGCCCTGATCTTCCCAGAGTGGATTGCTGCTTCTGTCATCCCCACTCAGACTTACTCCTCTTTCGAATGCCTCGTCTGTAGGCTCTGTCCCTCTCCAAGCCACTCCCTTACTGTTGCTACTCTCTACCGGCCCCCTGGTCAAGTCACCTCTTTTCTCTCTGAGTGGGCAGACCTCTCCTCCGCCCTCCTGTCCTCTACCTCTCAACTCCTCCTCCTTGGTGACCTCAACATCCATCTTGATTCTCCCTGTTCCTCATCTGCCCTCCTTTGAGACCTCTGCGACTCACTCTCCCTCTCTATCCTCCCCTCCGGCCCGACTCACTCTGCTGGCCACACACTTGATGTCTTGATCTCCTGTGGCCTCCCCCATCTACTCCCCTCACCACTCCTCTCTCCTGGAGTGATCACTGCCTCCTCTCCTCTCATCTTCCCATCTCCTCCCCTCAAGCCAAGCCTACCCCAAGACTGCCACCCACCTTCTCGGACATCCGGCCCATGAAGCGTGTGCGTGTGTCAGTCGAGGCTTTCGCTGCCACCTTCTCACCCCCTCCTTCACTCCTGGATGACTCACACACTGACACAGCCCAGTCTCTGCTCTACTCCTCCTTTTGATGCTCTTGCCTCTGTTATGAGAATCTGTTTGAAGCCCAAAGTCAAGTGCAATTCTTGTTATGACTTTGACCTAGCTACACTTAAACGTAAGTGTAGGACGGCCGATAGGAAATGAATGGCCTCTTGCTCATCCTCTGACAAACTGGCTTGCCGTCTGCTCCAAAGGCAATAACGACTCTCTGGACGCACCAAGAAGGGAGTCCATATTCAAGCCTGTGTCTCTGCGGCATCAAACAATTCGGCCAAAATCTTTAAAATCTGCAAGGAGCTGGCCAACCCTGCTGCAGTATCCACCCCTCCTCTCGCCTCTCAGGCTCTTTGCAATGACCTTGCCTCACACTTTATCTCTAAAACCCAGGACATCTTGTCTACACTCTCCCTCTCTCCCGATCCTCTCCCCTCTCCATCTCTTTTTGTTGACCCACCCTCAGCTGTCCCCCCTCCCTCCTTCTCCACCTTTCCTCTGTTGTACCCTGATGAGGTTGCTAGACAAGTCAGATCTATGAAAGCCTCATCAAAACAGGTCCATCCCTGTTCCTCTAAAACCATTCAGGACCACATCGATACTGTAGCTCCAGGCCCGTGCCGATTTCTGCAATATCTCCTTTGCCTCTAGATCTTTCCCCTCCCCTCTGAAGCACTCCCTTGTGCATCCAGAAAACCCACAGCTGATCCTTCTTGTCCGGCTAACTATCGGCCAATTTCCTTTGCTCTATTTCTGGGTAAGCTCCTGGAAAAGCTTGCCATCTCTCAGCTTAACCTTCATTCTGAGTCTGTTGGCTCTCTCCATGACCACCAATCAAGAAGTACGGAAACTGCTCTCCAGAACATCCATGAAGACCTGCTCTCCAACCTTGACTCTAACATTCCCTCTGTCCTCATCCTACTTGATCTCTCCTCTGCTTTCAACATGGTCAACCATACCACCCTGCTCAATTGTCTCCGTAACAACCTGGGTATCACTGATCAGGCTCTGGCCTGGCTGGCCTCTTTTCTGTCTGATCGACCCTCCCAGGTACACCTTGGCTCCTTCCTATCCTCTATCTCCCTCTCTACCTGTGGTGTTTACCAGGGATCTAACCTCTCGCCCTGGCTTTTCAACCAATACCTGGCAACTCTCATACCTGCCTACTGCATTTCCCTTTTCTGCTCAAATCAAATTACCAGTGCTATGCTGACAACACACAAATCATTTTCAGGCTTCCTTCAGCCACCTCCTCTCCTTCCATCATCTCTGACTGCCTAATCGCCATTCAAAATTGGTGTGCCGCCAATGATCTTTGTTTAAATGCCAACAAGACTGAGATCCTCCTCATTGGTACACCCTCTCCATCCTTTCCCCTTACTCTCTGGCCAGCTTCACTTGGCCCTCCTCCTGCCCTTCCTGCAAAGCTAAGTACCTCAGGGTTATCTTTAAATCCACACTTCCCTTCTCCGCACACATCTCTGACTTCTCTAAAAAGTCAAACCTCTTACTGCACCTCCTTAGAGGTTCTCTTCCTTTCCTCTGCTTCCCTCAGAAGCTCACTGTCTCCCAAGCTCTGATTCTCACTAGGTTGGACTACTCTAACAGCCTCTTTCTAAATCTACCTGCCTCCACTCTCCACCCATAGAACTAATCCAAAACAGGACTGCAAGACTTGTCCTTGGCCTCAAGCCCTGGGATCGTATCTCTCCAGCTGCGAAATCCCTTCAATGTCTCCCAGTGGATGCAAGGATTTCATTTAAAACCCTTTGCATTGTCCACAAGGCTTTCTGGGCCCTGGGTCCTAAATACCTTCAACTATCCCTCCGTAAATATCTCCCCTCTCGAGCCCTTTGCTCCTCTTCCTCTAACTCCCTCAGGGTCAGTTGTTTTTCAAAGACATAAGGTGGGAGTAGATCTCTGTCTTCGACTGGGGCCTCCATTATGGAACTGCCTCCCTGGCACCTTGAAACTTGAGGAGAACCATGCACGGTTCCGGAAGCTCCTCAAGACCTTCCTCTTCGCCTCTGTCTTTGCCCCTCTTCTCCCCTGCTGATCTGCTTTCTCTCTTGGCACTGTTGCACCTGACCACCCTCTGTCCTTCGGGCCCAGGTACCCGCTCTCCCTGCCACCCTCCTGCACTGCCTCCTGGCCACCCCTTGAACTTGTGCCTGTATCTGTACCCATACAGTCCCCTCTCACTCTTCTTCTGCCCTTATCAGATACACCCTATCTGACTAACCTTGCACTTCGCCATTCACAGGCTGCACTACCACAATTTTTGACCACCTTATTTATTTATTTTATTTACTTATTATTTATCTTGTTCTCTCCTATACTCTGCACTTTCCAATTTCTCCCCCCTCCCATGCACTTTCCCCCTTCACCCTTCCGCATGCACTTGCGTGTTCACAAAGTCACTGGGCCTAGTAAAATCGTTGTTTTTGTTTTTCTCCCCTGTTCCCTCCCTTGGCCTGGTTGCGCTCTGAAACACCTGTGTACAAGCGCAATATAAATAAAATATCATATCATATCATAATTGCATCAGAGACTAAATCAAAATCAGCAGGAAATCCAGGCCAAGGTGAGGCAAAACCAGTAACCATTGAGAAATACAAAATATGGAGAATGCAAATGGAGGATCCAGAAGGAGCCCAGGGAAGTCACTGACGGGTCAGCACCGGTAGGCAGAGGACAAAAGTTAGCTTGGGACACAAATGTGTTAAGAAGCCCTGCGCTGCTCAGAACAGACACGGACGTAATGGCAGTAGAGTGAAATCACATATCCGACTTCAGCAGTGGCAGCACGACGTCAGGACACGTAGAGTTTAACAGGTAGCCCCCGCCACAAACCCAGCTGCTAGCCTGGTCTCGCCAGTAGGGTTTGGCAGGTCCCAGAGGGTGCATTGCTTAACTGGTAAACCTGACGCAGTGCCTTAACATTCCTCTCATCCAGCTGCTCATGGAGTTTTCACTCTTTACCAACCCTCCTCCCCCTTTTTTTATTTCATAGAGCGCCATTGCTTGGTGGCTAGGTTTGTACTATAGAATCCTATACTTAAATGCATACACACATACCTAGGTACATATTTTCTCTTCTGCCACAAAACAGTAAATAAACTGTTCAAAATAAGCGCTACATCTAGTAATGCAGAGAAACCACTGACCACTTTCCTTAGCTAACCACTTCCTTCAGGACCCTCTTTCATAAAAAGAAATGCGCCGAAACAGAGTTCTTGACTCATATTCTGTAAGTCCTGGCTTTATTTGCGCATTAATTAGCATTGTATAGAGCTGTATAGTTGCATACAGCCTAGAGGTACTAGAGTGTCATATGATTTGAGCCTAAAAGCCAAGGTGGTTTGATTATTTGAACAGCTTGCGATACTGCCCAAAAAATGATGCTACCTTTGAAACTTACACACACCACAGAAAAGCGTATGTGACTGCAGACATTTTGGCCACAGGAATGCAGACATGTTTTTATCCATAACACAACATTTGTAGTTCGACTTGCAGGTGTTTTGCACATCAAAGAGTGTGGTACGTGCACCCACATCAGCTGTCAGGAACAGCTCTGAAGATGGCAGAGCTGTGGCCAGAGCTGAGGGTTGGGCACTGCTGTAATGAGGGTGTGCCTTGCCCCTCGTGCCACACCCTGTCTATGCCTGTCGCTAATGCTTTGATTGTTGTTCCTGTTGTGCAGACATCCTCAGCAAGTGACGACGAATACACATTACAAGTGACCAGTGCCTCCTTCTGGTAGGAGTGCAGTCCCACCGAGGAGGATCACTCGGAGGGTCCCTGGTACTCTCCATGACATCTTAAAACGTGTACTAACAACCTTTCAGAGGGCATTCAAGCACAGCGTCTAATTGCAGTTGCACATGTTTTAAAATTGTTCACTAATCGGGTCATAGGACTCCATTATTTGCTTGAGGCATGGCCCCAGGTAAATGAGGGGACGCTTGTTTCCCCACGATGTGCAAAGTCGCAGTTGGACACTCAATATCACAGGCGGCAAATATGTGGTACATATTTATTTGATTAGGCATCTGAACTCAAAGGCAAATACGTGCAGAAACCACTCTTCTACCCGGATTAAGGCCCCGATTCATGGAATTATTTGCGCTTTAAATAGGGACTATGCACGCCAAACCCCGTTTGCCGATTCATGGAATTGACTGCACAAGACTTTTTCGTACATTGCAGTGTAGAGAAGGAGCCAAGAACCCCCACCTTGACCACTTTGCCCATAATGCCTATACGTTGGGAACCAGAGTGTAAAACACGTGCAGTACCAGGTACAGGTACAGTCGCACCTTGAAACACTTGTGTATAGGCGCGTTATAAATGCCATATCATATCAGATCAATACTGATAACGAGGAGAATCCTGGAGGCAAGGTTCCCATTGAGAAAGCCATACCTGCATACAAGACAGTATGATGGCCATTTGAATGAAATCCCAGAAGAAACAGGACCAATGAATGAAAGGGAAGAATGGTGACGTCACCAACGTCACATGAAGCCAGACTGACGTAAATGGAAAACATGCAGAGACAAGAGAATGAAGATATTCTATAAGGCATCAAGAAAGTATTAAAGATAAGTGACATCTTAGGATCAAGATGAAGAAACTTATGCTGCAGAAACAATGAAAATATCAAGTTATTTTACACGTGTACAGATGAAAAGAAACGCAAGCAGACAAAGTATTCTTGAGGCAAGCTTTATAGTGAATAGATTGTGGCATGTGCCAACATAAACATTTGTTGAAGTGAGTAAAGAATATATGTTTCCACTACGTATTATAGCAGAGCTGGACCAGAGAACGAAGGCCTCTTTTCCAGTGTGTCCCAGTTACAAAAGCAATTTAATTACAGAAGCAGATCTCAGAAAGGCAAGGCTGGACGAGCCCCAAGAAGCCAAGGTTTTATCAGGCTGGGGTGAGCAGACATTGGATACAAATTGTGTGAAAGAATGAAACTCCTGTTCAGAAGACATGGAAGTCTATTAGAAAGCACTAGAGCTCAATTTTGTGGTCTTCAGTCATGTGGAAGGATGAAGTTGGACGAACATGACAGTCACACCTACTCATGAGGGCAAAGCGTGCCTTTACGGCCCTGAACTCTCCAGAGCAAAAGAACATGCCCAAGGAAAATTTCAAAGCCTTAATTGACAGCAGACCACTGAGGTGATTATAGATGAATATTCTAATTGGTGGGACGCTATGGTTAAGACTAGCTCACCAGCACCTGGAAGACCAGCCTGCGTTCTGCTAACGTAGGTGGAAAAGTACTGACAGAGGTTAGAGTGCCAACCAATTGTAGGGGGCCGCATGATTAAGGGTCCTATAGTTTGTGTAGCCAGTGGGACATTGTGTATTTAGAGATGTTCATAGTGACCTGTTTAAGGGGAGGGCTTAGTGCCCCCCACCTGATGTAAAGATACCTATTACTTTTCTTCACTCTTTCAGACTAGAATGGATCGTATGCTTAGATGTTCCTTAAGAACCTATCACAATATCCACTGCGTTTTTTTTGTTTGCCATGTAGGATGACGTTAGTAAATACGTAGGTTGATGCAATCAATGATGTTTTTTTGCTATAAAAGGATGTTTTTTTTAAGATGCATTGAGAGACCTTACGCTGCGACGTCCGTTGATGTCCGTTGTAGTCCCTGTTTTAGATAACTAATATTAAAACAGTGTCAAGACTTGATTGTCGTGAAGATTAGAGGGGCCTCCGTCCCCAAGTACCACACAGGGAGAGATAAAATGACTCTCTATGCAATCCTTGAGGCCACAGGTGGGAGATGCTGGAATGCCGGAACCATGTAACACTGGAAACCCCAAGGCCGCTGAAAGGCAAACAATTATCAGTACAAACAATCACAGTAACAGTATACAAAATGGGCTAGTAATGTCAGGGAAAAGGCTTACCTAAGTGTAGTAGTAAGGTCACTGCTAACCACACAGGGGCCTGAGATACAGCTACGTGGGCGCGCATGAGCAGCACCCTCAGTTGGTGATAATGGTGCCTTGAAATGGTCATTGGAGTGGTCACTGCGGTGTATGTGGAACACCACTTACTGGGCACACCTGCAGTTGTTGGCGTGATCCTTGATGAAACAAAATAAACAACCAGATGACTGATCCGAGCAAGAGACGTGGATTCAGGTAAGTGCGTGAGAGGAGCAGATCAATCCAGGGTAGAGAAAAAGAGGTCCTGTAAGACAGACCTGAGGTCAAAACAGCCAGGTATCCACAAGAAAAGCACCAAATCCAAAGGTGAGCCAAAAGAAATCCCTAGTTTGAGGTCCGAGGTCGAGTTATCCAAGAATCAGTGTTGAATTGCAAACGCCAAACATAGTCATGAAGAAACAGCTGTGAAGCAATGTGTGATCGCGGGAACTCTGCTTTTATCCCGGTTGATTCCTTGTCACGTGACCCAAAACAGGATCATGTGATCAGGTTCTCCTTGTCACATGGTCCGGAAACTAACGTGACCGCCTGACTCTGCCTGACCCAATGCGCCATGGCAGTTGCCAATGCAGAAACGGATACAAATGGGACCGAATGTGACCTCCGCTGTGATGTAAGGTACCATCCCATAATTGAGGGTTACGGGTCCCAAGCTGCTCACGTGGCCCCCAACCTGCATGTGTACTAGAGGTGGTAGATGTTGGGATTGGGCGTGCTGTGGGGAACCTAGCGGGTGTGGGGACATGGTGCCTGACAAACAGTTACCTTTTTGCCAACTACCTGAGTCGTTTTGATTATTGATGTTTGAGTAACTTCTGCATCCACATCCATCTCAAGGGTATTGCTACCTCATCTTAAAGGGCTGGGGTCCACCAGTTCAGTGGGGACTTCGCGCATGCTCAGCACGTCTCTGCATCGGCCGAGAGCCTTGCACAAGATACCCAGCAGAATGTGGACGTAGCCTGCATATAGACCGGAGTAGGGGTGGAACACGCAAAATGGGGAAGAACAAAGGATAATGTGGGTGTTCCCAGGGAGGGCCCACGTGAGGCGATAGCACTCCCTCAACTGTGCAGGTAAAATCATATTCATGGATCTGAATGCGCAACCTCACGTCAGGGAAATAACCACGCAAAACACCTAATGTAACCGCTATCCGAAGGCAGGCGTACAGACACTTGCACATAAGAATCACTGTGCTGTAGTAAGATCCCATGGTTGATTTAGGGGTGCGTGCATGCAGTCAGGGTTCTGATCGGACTTGGGGATGTGTGCAAACAGTGTAGCGGGGTGCAGGCTCAGGTTACATGGGTTTGCACACATGTGTACTGGGATGTGATGACTTTTATGATACATGCTACCCATGTTGAGAGGGTGCTGGGAATAGTTATGGGGGACCCCACACACCCGTGCCGGGGTGCTGGCCTGGTTGTGGGGGTTTGCAGGCTGTTTTTCCAGGGTGCATTTCATTGCGTGCGAGGAGTGCACAATGCTCAGTTTCCGTGGCTGGAAAGGCTCTGCATGTGGGCGTGTCAAGGGGTTACTTTGCGTGGACAATTTCATGAATATGCATAGCGCACAGATTTTTTTAAGTGCGACGGCCTGCCAACAGTCATGCCAGGCACATGGGCTTTGGGGGATCTCTTCACACTTTTCCATGAATTGGACCCTGAGTGTTTATTTGCATTACGATTATACACTTGCAAAGTTGTATGGCTATCCTTAAGAATCTACACAAGCCACTATTCGTTATTTTATAGAGGAATAGCTCAAACAACATAGAAGTCTAAACCGATAGCAAAACGAGCAAACCACACATGGTGCAGCGCCAAGCTCTTGACATAGCTATCAATCAAAATGGACCACATTAGAAAGTGTCTGTCAACAGACAGGAAAACACATTTATCCTTCTTAGACCTTATTAAAATTAAAGGAAGATTTGCAGGGCAATGGCACAACATTGCAGTAACTTTTTTTTTGTTGATGAGAAAAAAGTTCAACAGGAGAACACAATTAGCAATTACATTATTCCATTATTTCATCAAATGGAAAGGTTTCAAAAGTAAAATGCCACAGAACAGACACAAATACAACCTAAAACAATTACATTATTCTACATTTCATTAAATGGGAATAATAAAAGATGAAATATCACAGAACAAACAGGAAAGAAATAACCTGGAGCAACCGGGCGTTGAATATTTACCCATCATCTCGCGGTAAAAGCCATCATACCACACCAGCGTTTTACACCCTCCTTCCAAACAAAGTACCCAGCCCCCGTAACAACAACAGAATTGGCCCATAGAATTACTAAAGCCCAAAGATTCTTGGGACAACCTGAAACTAGGCATGTGTGCAGGGAATAACAGACCTGTACTGTATAAAGAAAAGTTCCCAAAACATCACTGCTTTGAGGCATTATCCATTAGAGTATCATAATGTACTGATATCAATCCCTTACCTGTCATGGAAAGGGAACCAACAACACATTGAGGAATACAAAAATATGACTCAGTAAAAATGCATTGGAGTAGCTACGAGTCTCAAAATCAATGCATCTCAGCTGCCACAGTATCCCCTGCCACTGTGCGGAGCAATACCAGAGGCACGAGGGGCTTCTGTGCACCACTCTCACTCACTGGCATAACAGGGGCCCCCTGCAGGCCCACATGTCTGGGAGGGGGCTTAGACATTAAAACAAATGGTTTGTAGTCACTCTGCCTTCATAAAGAAATGATTTCTGCTTGAAAGCAGAGTGACTACAAAAATAAACTATTTCTTGTGTATCCCGAGGGCTCCCTCCTCCCCATGGCATGGAATCCCTAGGCTGGAGGCCTCCATGTCATGCGGTGGGGAGTGCTCTATGACTTAAAAAAGTAATTGTTTCTTTTTGAAGTCACTCTGCCTTAGAAAGAAATGATTTCCATTATGGTTCGATCCTTATTGGAAATAATTTCTTCATGAAGTCTGAGTGACTTAAAAAAGAAACCATTTCTTTTTGAAGTAATAGGGCACCTCTCAACCTCATGACGTGTGAGTGTGTGAGTGTATGGTGCAAGGGTGCACACTTAAATGTATTGGTGGCTACCCGTGTGAGTGTATGGTGAAAGGGTGCACACTTGAATGTATAGGTGGATGCCTGTGTGAGTGTATGGTGAACGGGTGCACACTTGAATGTATAGGTGGATGCCTGTGTGAGTGTATGGGGAAAGTTTGCACAATTGAATGTATGGGTGGCTGGGTGTGCGTGTCGAGTTTATGGGGAAAGGGTGAAAACTTAAATGTATGGGTAGCTGACTGGGTGTGCCCGAATGATGAAAGGGTTCACACTTAAATATATAAGTGGCTGCCTGTGTGAGTGTATGGTGAAAGGGTGCACGCTTAAATGTATGGGTGGCTGCCTGGCTGTGCCTGTATGGTGAAAGGGTACACACTTAAATATATGGGTGACTGGCTGTGTGTGTGTGTGTACAGTAAATGGTGTGTGTGCTTTGTGTTCAGGGGCACAACAAAACCTAAAGTATGGGGGGGTGCTATCCCTTCAAAGGTTGGGAGAGGTGCTAACTTAACAGGCGGTGGGAGATGGGCACACCTATTTGTGTGGGGGAATCTAACTTCTTTATGCATTCTAATTTGACTATTGCAGTATAGCTTCAATGTTACAAGAAGTTAGCTCTCTCCATTAAGTGTGAAAGCTCCCATTTATGGACTGCTTTAAGAATAAGCGGTCTTCTGTCCCCTCTCTACCCTTCCTATCACTTCCCTGGCATGCACGTACTAAACACACATCAAGATCTCAATTGCCTAACTAATTATGCATTTGAATGCAGGTACTAGAAGTGAAATGCTTTACTTAGTAATTGCCGGGACTTTGTTAACAGCGAAACCCAGGTCCGGTTTAACATCTGTGTCCTGTTCTGTCCAGCAACGGCTCTGTAGGTCATCCAGGTTGAGTCAAAATAGCCCAAAATTTCAAAAGGGATCTGAGGGAAGGCTGAATTCCAATCAGCTCAAAGGTGTTGCACCCCTACTTGTGTTTTATCCCATGGTTACTTACTGGTAATCTTCACTACCCTATTCTTCCTCGGCCCATTACTTTGCCTCATACACAAGTACTGGGATGAGGTAGAGGGGCATGGAGGTAATGCCTGGCTTAGTTACCTGCACTCCTCATTACTCCTAGTCCCACTCTTCCTCATCCCAGTACTTGCCTATGCGGCAAGGAGCCTCATACGTAAGCACTGGCACAAGGAGAAGGGATGTGGAGGTAATTCTGGGCCAAGAAGCTAATTTTTGGGATTGGGACAGGGGATGGGATGGAGAGGGGATGTGTGGGGGGGTGGGCTGGGGCGTGTATTGTGCAATAAATCGTAATGGTCATCCATGTCCAGGCTAAGCAGGCATGACATGTGGTATAAGTAGCTAGAGAGGCATTTTGGTGCAGCCAGTCTAGTAATTTCTTCATTTTGTTTGACTTTTTTTTAACTGGGCATCTCTGAAAAAGCAGTACTGCTAAGGTAAATACCTGGCTAGACTGGCATTTGGGTGCTGCCAGTCTTGCCGTTTCTTACTGTGGCATTGTATATTGTTCTGGGAATCTGTGATGAAATAACCATAATGAGTTTTATTACTGCGACTGGCATTTTGGTGCAACCAGTCTCGGTATGTCTAAATGTGGCCTAGCATGCTTTACTGTAATATGTTATCACGTGTCTAGACTTGTCTACATTGTGCAACCAGTTGAACATGTTTTCATTGTGGCCTGACATTTTTAACAGCAAAGCATTATATTAATTAAAACATTAATGTTCCTGTGCACTGGTCACTTGCATGTATTGGATTTTTTGGACTGGTGTTACTCTACAAAACAATTGTAAATGCTCTGGCCTTGAAGCCAATTTTTCTCAGAAAGTGTGCTGTATAATGCATTAAAACACATATTTATATATTTCACCTAGTGCAGTGTGTGGCGTACCCCTGCAGCAGCATATTCCTGCGTATTGCGCAAGTATTGTAATCTAGGCCAGCTCAGAGTGTGGCATGACCCGTGATTTGTTGCCAAGTTGGGGGTGGGGGGGGGTCCTCGGCATGGCTCGTAGGGGGGCCCCAAAGTTTGTGTTACACCACTGATCTCACTCCATAAAGAGGTACTTCCTTTCCTCCTATCCCACCAGTGACCATCATACACAAGGATTTCGAGATCACACTTTCATAGGCATCAGCCATCCCAGCTGCAAGGCTTGCATAGCTAGTATTTGACAGATCTGAGCAACATTGATCCCAGTGTTTCCCTCTAGCTTTCCAGCAGTCATTTTTCAAAACATTGCTTTGAACCAAAGTATTAATGCGCTTCCCAAAAATTGCACAACGCGCCATGTAATAATCAAGAAACAAATGGAAACTCCCTGAAAGTACAACTTTATTTAGATTCACAAGTCTGTGACTACCAGAAGAGTGACATCTTGCTTACAGAACTCTGATGTTACAAAAACGTGCCCTACAAGAAGATCAAACGAGTTTAGTCACTAATTTCCAAACAAACAATCGTTGAATGCAGGAGGCTTGCTCATGAGCGCTGGTTGATTAAATATGATCTGCTTCTCTCCGGTGGTCCATAATTTGCGATCAACTTAATTCTGTCCATTTTGTTTTCATTAGTTTTAATTAGCGATCTTCCTATAGAGCAGGCTTAACTTCATAGCGTGATAAGCTGTCCAATCATCTTAAACACTGCATTATTGATCAATACCCTTTAGCAATAACATATCGATACAGGAATGAAGTCAGTTATATTTAGTTGTAGATAAGGCATTAATATGTATACACCCAGCACACGATGAGTGTGTAATGGTCATGCTAAATGACTGTTCAATTTTTTTGAAACACGTTTTCTAGTGCAACCTAAAAAATATGTGCATTTCCTTAATTAACCTCCTGACCCATTCCACAGACTGTACATTGCTTTCCCCAGACATGGTGCCAGTAGGAAAAAAATGGGTGCCCTAAAATGCATGTCATTGTTATGTCATGTGATGTTAATACGCTTTTATACTGGCCCACATCACCACTGTAGTAGATGTAGGGTGCCTAGGCTTGTCTGTAGAGTGGCATAATTTACCTTCAGGGGTATTCAGATCTTAGTTTGCTGGAGGAAAGAATTAAGCAAGGGGGAGATAAGAGGCTGGGGAACACTGGTGTAGCAGGAGCCCCTAACAGCCCATGCGCTGCAGAGGTCCTGCTGCACAATGGCCCTGAGGGAGTGGGAGTAGGGGGGCACAGACTTCTGAAAGAGATAGTTTCCCTTTGAAGTCACTCCAAGTTCAGAAAGAAATTATTTCTTTGTTAACTGGAACATAAATAATTTCTTTCTGAAATCTGAGTACCTCGGAAAGAAAATATTTCTGTTACGGTTGGCATGAGATGCAGGTGTATGAGGTATTAGTGACTGGGTGTGCATGTATATGAACAAGTAAATGGTATGTGTAAATGAGTGGATGAATGTTGTGTGCATCTGTATGTGAATGTGCTTGTGTTTAATGCCCGGTTGAGGAGCTGATTTTTGCAGGTGGGGTTTGGAGTTGTTGTAAGGGAGCAGTGACTGGTGGGGGGCAGATGGGGTGTGCCATTTTAATTGGCATCCAGATAAAGCAAGCATGATACATATTGGTACATGGCTAGACTGGCATTTGGGTGTAGCCAGTTTAGTAATTTTTTACTGTGGCATGACATGTTTTACTGGACATCTGTGATGAAGCAACCATGATAAGTGTTATTACGTGTCTAGCCAGGAATTTTGGTTCAGCCAGTCTAGCTAATTCTCACTGTTGCATGGCAGTTTTTACTGGGTATCATCAGTGAAAAGCAACCACGATAAGCATTATTGCATATCTAGACTGGCCTACATTTTGCAGCAGTTTGGACATTTTTCTTATTTTGGCATTTCATTTTTAATGGTAAAGCCAACATGAGTATGTCCTTACATGGTGAGAATGACATACATTGGCAGAGCCAGCATAGCCATGTTTTCTTAGAGTATCATAACTGGCATGCACAAACACACATAGGAATATGTTCTTATATGGGAATAATGGCATATTTTGCTGCAGCCAGAATAGAAATGTATGGGCACAGCCAGTCTGAACATTTTTTATGCTGCCATATATCATGAACATGTGTTGGGAAATACTCTTGTGAACTGTTGGTGACTTGCATTTATTGAATTGTTTGGTTTGGGCATTACCCTTCAAAACCAAGTGCAAACAGTTTTTGGCAAATGTAACCACTCCACATCATCTAATTTGCTCATATTACCTGCTATATTTCAACTGAGTAGTTTTAGAGTGTTACATGGATATTGCGTGCCACTGTTCCCTCAAAACCTCTCACCACAACTAAAACTGCGGAGGGGGGACATCGATATGCACTTTCAACTACTTGCCTTGACAATGCTCTTTGAAAGGGTAAACAAGCCCCATAGTGATTGTTCAAGCTTAGGTCTAGACAAACCCATTACTGGTATATGGTAAATATTTGTAATACCCATATTTGCTGCCGTTGGACAGCCTGAGTGGAAGTCCAACCCATCGTTTATAGGCTCCAACCAGGTATCATCTAAGTGCCATACTTTAAATATAAGAATCTAAATAGAGATACCAACTTAATGAAGAAAAACATTCTAACACATTGACATATGTTAGTGAGGGAGGCTTACTGAAGAGGTGAAGAGGGACATGGACGAGAACATACAAGAGAGATGCGAGTAATTGATCAGACAGGGGCTTAAACAAACAGAGGACATGTGATCCTGGAAAGTTGGCATAACAACGGGAATGAAACTATTTTCATCACGCTTGAGGCCGAACATGCAGGGGTGAAGTGTTATATAATTCATGCATGCTGAGTGGAGCCTGTGAAAAGACTTTGATGGACAACACTTAAGGGAAGGCGAAAGATGTGTTAGTGGCTCAACTGCCTAACAAGGGGGAGACATGGAAACTCTGAGCAAGGTGTTGGGCACAACATTCCAGGAGTATTTGCTTTGGAGGATAAGAAGGACTCTAAAAACAAGAAAAAGACCAGGTGGAGAATGTATTTGCTCCAAGAGGCAGAGGAAACCAGCATAACCCCAGAGGCTAGTCACTCCCTGGGGTTGGCTCCCTGACCTGAGACAAATGTGGCAAGCTAAATGAATGGGCCACTCAAGCTGAGGTGAAGACCAAAGCTGTTGAGAGCCATCATTTGCAAAGAACATCTAAGATTGTTAGCCTTAATAATAAAGGATTGTAAAAGAGGACACAATTTTGGCAACAAGAAATGAACATCGGCAGAACATAGTGCGACAGAAACAGATCTGTGTGTAGCTCTTCCCTTTTGTGCCTGAAGTGGATGATACCACCAGTGTTATAGAAAAATGGGTTACTGAGGTCCTGGGGCTGGTCTCATAAGTGGACCCAATATTTGTTGATAAATGTGATAGGATTAAAAACAGATGGGGTACTTGGAGAGATGAGAGTGTGGACCGAACCCTGATTTTCAGGATTAAAGACTTGCGCCAAGGAGATGCCCCAGACAAATGGATGGCTTTGAATATGAGTTCAAAAGTACCCTGATGTTCCCTGATCTTCCACCTGAAACCATTAAAAAGAGGGGTGATTTAAAGATGCTCAGAAAGGAATTGTTGGTAAGAGGAGTCAAGGTCGTTCTGTTAGAGCCTGCTAGTGTGTTTACTAATTGAAAGGACAGGGAATCATTACTTTGGGAACCAAAGATGGCGTTTCCAAAATATGGATAGCAATATCCAAATCCGGATTATTTGGCGGAAAGGGAACTTCTGAGAATATCATTGGGCCAGTGGGTGATCACAATGGATGTAGGCTGGGGGATGGTAGAGCACCGGCCGTGCACAGGTGATCTTGCAACTTGATGGTGGTTTTATTCTTATTCTCCCTCCGCCTTTACTGTGGCGCAGACTCTCCAATGCTTCACTATGAAGATACATCCATGGATATTTGAGTGGTTTGGATCCTCAATGCATGGGTTTCACAGCCATTAGTCAATGTTACTTTGTTGCAAACACAATTATTCCAATAAATCATGTTGAAAACATCTGCACGAAGGCGCAGGCAGGATGGCTAGTAAAAGGTAAGTATCTTCCTCATAGAGATAATATTTGGACAACAGCTCCAACTATGAAACAATTGGGCAAGTGCACTAGTCAAATGATCAAGGAAGTACTTGATCACATTACCCTCAATGTTGTGTTTGATAGGTGCACGTGCAGGCTAATTTTCATACTTTCAATTGAGGGATAACACTATCTCAATGATATTCTAACTAGTCTGAATAAAACATTTGGTAAAAAGGCATCCAGTGCAATGTGTAGTAGAAAAGATGCATGGTGCCTATAAATACACACCCCGGCCAACCTCCTGCAGCCTTTTAGCATTGACTTTCACCCCACGGCACAGACAAGAGCTCCAGATCAGCACATGTTCACAGGCGAACACCCACACTGTGAGTCACAAATAGAGAGGACCAGACATGCAGAAAAGGATACCCAGGCCAACTGTCTCAAGATGCTCTGCCCGCGCGCTCTGCCCACGGAAACAAGGCGTTCTGGACTATTTATGCTCCGGTATAATTGCCCTTTGGTAAACCCGCAGCGCTTTTAATAAAACAATAACAGGTTTCAATATTAAGCCAACATGTTCTTTCCAGTGTTATATACTGCCTTTAATTTGTGGGGCCACGCAGCGCTATTGATATGTCCAGAGTTTATGTTCATAAATCAGGACCATAAATATGGCTTAGGCTGCCCAGGAAAATGAGGCCCAAAAGTGTAGTTTGCCTGAACTAATTTGCTGATGTAAAACCACAGCTGAGGATCAGGTTAAGGTCTCTGGCAAGGGAGTTTGGTAGCCACAGTTCAGTCCCTGGTGGACAGCTGTCTACGCCGCAAAACTGCTAAGCATTCCTGGGCACGGCGCGGAGCAAACACGCCGGAGTGCCAGGTACTATGTACTGTGGCTTTTGGCTCCCCAAAGACTCACTGGAATAGAAAGGAGGCATTAAATCAACCTCGGTGCAATAAGCCCCAGTTAGGTAACTTTCTCAAGGGGTTTCCCCACAGTCTTCAGCAGGGAGGGCACAGAAGCAGTAATGCTGCCGACTCACTGGCCTAGCATTTCATTGATATATCTGCACATCTTTGCAGGTTAGGGAATATCTACATTAATAATATGACTCTTTAAATCTTCCGCAGAACCTTATCTTCTCCGCTGTCTGCTTCTTGCGGTTAATCTTTGTTGCCTGTGTGTTTGTCGATTTGTGCTATCGTGCCCCCGGGATCGTCATCTAGCGCGTCACAAATAAAATAAATAAATAAAAGCATTATGAATCTATCCGTGAAGCAGTGAAGCAGTGGAGCGCTGTACAATAGCCGGGCCAGAAACAGTAGCTAGCGCAGGGAGTTCACGGGGATCCAGCAATCGGTGGGTGATGAGATGTTCTTTGAGGAGAAGATCCTTCCTGCATGGGTGTAAATTAAGAGTGGTAGAGCTGTCTGTCCCCCTCAGCTTTGGTGGCACTGCAGATTGTCCCCCCGTGGATCAACATGGCTGCCTGAGGACCCGCGACTTGCGGCAAAAGAAAGGTCATCACGTTGCAAGCAAGCCTTTCTTCTTCCTCCAATGCCACTAATGAGGGTAGCTTCTGTAGAAAGTCCCGGGCTGTGAACTCCTTAGTTTATGGGGTACCTGGCGCCTTGTGAGCTGTGGATGACAGCAAGTACTCTAATGTGGCATTAACTTTGGGTGACAAGAGTTCATGGCGGATTTTCCATCCCAAAGCCCCCAATGATCTTCCACCAAGAAATCTGCATCTTCTCACATCACACTTAAATGCAGTCACAGAACAACTCCTAGTACAATTTACAACTATTTCCATGATGTTATGGACACAAAAGGGGGTTCATTTCCATTTTTGGAACTTCACATTTTCTTCATATTGTATATAATTACAAGCCGCAGGTTGTGTTTTTTAAGGTTAATATTGGGTTGCCTTACATTACTAAACATTCCGTACTTGTATACTTCCGTTCTGAAAGGGGAATGTAAAGCAACAGTCATATCCTTTTAGCTTAATGTACGCATTTATAGACAGATTGGTTTGTTACATATTTATACCAACCAGAACTAAGAAGAAGGGTGATCAATCATGGGACTAAATTGCAGGCTGGGCTCAAATCACAGCTTCTTCACTTAAAGTATGTGATCTTGGGCAAATCATTTTCTCTTACTGTACCTTATCTGACAAAATTGGTAGTCCATAGAAGTGATTCTGTTTATAGTATACAATTTTCAAAAATACCTCAATCACAGTTAAATAAAATACAATCACATTCCTTTCACACATGCATTTGTGCCTTGTACTGTAATTCCCTGTGATGTACTAGATTATAAAAGATTGCTGTCAGTCATTGTGTTGTCATTTTCTACATTGCCCCTTACGGTAATGTCAGTACATATGCAAATTATATGTCAAGACCAGAATCTTCTTTTTAAACATTAATTTATTTGCTACTAACAGCCAGCAGCAATGAGAATACATCCCAATCCAACATGGAGGCCTAGGTCATGCCCCCAAAAGCCCAATAAGGTTACATGTGAGTTTACGTAAGAGTCATACAACTTCACTTTATCCGTTCTTCTTTACTACTGACACAATCAAGATAAGTACCATCCTGTGTATGCACTTAACGTGTTTGGTGCAGGAATGCTACTAAACTATTGCTTACAATTTTGCATACACAAGTATTTTTTTGGTATTGTGCTTCACCGAGCCGCTTGACACCTGGTACAAGAGCGCAAGCCTGCTCATTGGCGTGACACTGAGGCTCACCTTACTTATGACTTATCGCTGCCCGTAAGGCACTCCCACTGGAACCTCCTGGTCCATGCATAGACACCCTGCACAGCTTCTAGTGACCTCCTGCGTGTGTGTGGAGCATTGCAGAGACCGTCCCTCACACCCCAGTCCCATTTCCGTTGAGCTACTGCACCAATACCTTAAGTTAGCATCACAAGGTTGGGAAATCAGATTATTAGTCTGATTGTGTTCTTGTGTCTGTTCAACACACGTTGGGTTAATTCAGTGCAGGTGTTTGCTCAGTGCCCACCTGAGGTGCTACCTCATTGATGGCGGTAAGGCAGTCAGTACATGGCGTTCTCTTAAAGCGACACAGTTGTGCCTCTGTGTTGTGGGACTTTCCAGCAAGTTGTTTTATGTCATCCTCTAAAGTCTTGGAAGCGAATCTGTCCGATGCTAGCAATGAGTCTGCTAAGGGTTTCAACCAATCTGCTATTGTGTAGGGCATGTGGCTGAGGGTTTCCCTCAGGGAGCAGGGTCAGCTGGACCTCATTATTCCCCCTCTGCATCTACGCCTTGAGCTCTCCAGGAGACTATGGACAGTGATGAATAGGACCTCATTCATAAACCTGCCTCCACCTTTGATAGGTTTATAGTTTCAGGACTTTGACATTGATTCATGCCAGAGAAAAAGATGGACAGATGCTGTCAAGAGATTCATCTTATCCTAAAGAAAGGAGGATTTGTTGACACTCTGGCAGTTGGCAAAGGAGGCAGGGATGTTATCGGCATCCATTCAGGCTATCTTCTCAGACCGTTTCACTACAGAGATCTACAGCAGCTCAAAGCCAGACACCTGCACAGGAGCCTCTATTTCACCCATGTGATGCATCTCTCTTTAGATGTAGCTGAAGGTCATGGAATCCTCATCTGAGAGGGCAAGGTTTGGTCCCTCTCTCAGCAGAGTCATAGCCCGGTGCCAGCAATTTGGGCTGGGGAGCGTGAAAGGGGCCCCTGTCCGCAAGGAGGAAATGGTCACAGGAAGAGAGCACTCGCCATATCAACAGCCTGGAGCTTTTAAAAGGCTCCTTCACATTGAAAAGCCTTGCAAGGGATAAAATAAACTCTTATGTCCTCCCACTTATGGACAATGTTTCAGCAGTCTGTTATATCACCTGCCATTCAGGGAGTACAAAATCCAAGGCTCTAGTGGATCTGGTGGAGGGAGTTTAGGCATTTTTGCCTGGGCAGCAATATAAACCTCAAGGTCAACAGTGTTGCAGACTGGATCTCCAGCCATCTAATAGATAATAGTGATTGGAGGCTGGATTCCAGACTGTGTGCTTCCCTCCTGTCCCTTTGCTGCAAATTGAGCAAAGTCTGGAGAGACTGAGTCAAAAAGCCAAGCCAGGGAGCACCAAGCTCAGCTATCCATGGACCCCTTGCCATATGCTAGGAAAGCATGCTTGTCTTAGCATCTCACAATGAGCTACTTGTGTTGCTGGCAGCTGCCATTTCCATACTGTCTGTGTAAATGTTAATGTTAATGTTAAAGAATAATTGTACCGCACACTATCACCAGTGGAGTGGTCCCCTGGCGCTCTGGCGGCTCTGAAAGAGGGGGGGGTTTGAGTTAGTGGGAATAAGCTGTAAAAATGCAAGAGAACAGTGATTTGCTGTTGGCAGCCTCAGCCTGGTGGGTCCATTGGCTGGGCTTGGGGTGTTTTACAATCGGTAGTCGTCGTGTGCTGTTGTGCAAGTCTATGTGCAGTTTGTTTTGTTGTTGCAGTGTAGTGAAGTTTGTGCGGATTGCTGCGTTTTAGGCTTGTGGTTGTGTTTGGTTAGAGTTTGAGAGGTGTATGCAGAGGGATGAAATTGTTAGTGGATTGGTTAGTTAGCCTTTCTGTCCTTGCAATTATGTCTAGGTGTGATGCTTGCTATCATTCACTATTCCATCTGAGTGTGTGGCGCTTGCTAATTTCAAATTCTGTCTATATGTGAGGAAGGCTAGTGATCATGAGTCCATCTGGGTGTTGCCCTTGTCATCATTACAGTTCCATCTAAGTGTGGTGTGTGCTAACATTCACAGTCCTGTCTAGATGCGGCGCAAGCCAAAATTGAGAATTCACTCTAAGTGTGGTACATGCTAACATTCACATTTCTATCTAGATGTGGCACAGGCTAAAATTGAGAATTCAATCTAAGTGTGGTACATGCTAACATTCATAATCCTGTATAGATGTGACACAAGACAAAATTGAGAATTCAATCTAAGTGTGGTACATGCTAACATTCATAATCATGTCTAGATGTGACGCAAGCCAAAAGTGAGAATTCAATCTAAGTGTGGTACATGCTAACATTCATAATCCTGTCTAGATGTGACGCAAGCTAAAATTGAAAATTCAATCTAAATGTGCTACATGCTAACATTCACATTTCTATCTAGATGCGGCGCAGGCTAAAATTGAGAATTCAATCTAAGTGTGGTACATGCTAACATTCACATTTCTATCTAGATGCGGTGCAGGTTAAAATTGAGAATTCCATCTAAGTGTGGTACACGCTAACATTCATAATCCTGTCTAGAAGTAAAGCAAGCTAAAATTGAGAATTCAATCTAAGGGTTGTACATGCTAACATTCGCATATCTATCTAGATGCGGCGCAGGCTAAAATTGAGAATTCCATCTAAGTGTGGTACATGCTAACATTCATAATCCTGTCTAGATGTGACGCAAGCTAAAATTGAGAATTCAGAAAGCTGCCGCATAGTAATGATTTCCCTACACTTTTTTCACACGTCGGCTGGATGTCGCATACATTTTACCCTCTTGCGAAGGAGAAAAGTAATTTTTACTCTCTTAAAATCACATTTACTCTCAAAGTTTAAAAATAGAGAGTAAAATCCTCCCACCTCAAAATCTTATCTGGAGCACTGGGTGTGACTGAATCTCGCTAGCGTGCAAGTGGCGTTAATAGACATAAGTGCCATGCTGCATGCTGAAAAGATCTTTTTAGACATGACATCAAATCTTTTGTCGTCTCTATCTTGTGGTATAGTGTGGTATGCCGATTTACTACTTGACGTCGCATCCTGCACTACTAAACTCTCTGGGGTTGGGTGTTTAATTAAGTATACAGGGTCTTAGGCCGACACTCTGTACTTTGCAGAGAGCTTTTAATTTACTACAGGGGTAACCTCCGGTGTTTCCCAATTTGCAGTTACATTTCTCTGTAATGCTGCATGAAAAGGAACTATAGGGTCTTCTTGAGGCCCTTTATCTAAGATGTTTGTAAAATCATCTTGTTGGAAAGAGGGTGCAGGTGTTGTCCACCCCATAAACTCCATAATTCTTGCCATAAGGGCTCTGTGAGATATTTCTGCATGCTCGCCAGGTTCTGGTCTGGCAAATTCCGCCTCTGGAGCGGTATCTATGCCACTGGCATCTTGTCAGACCTTTCAGGATTTTGCGGCATGAAATGGCAAATTTTGCGGCATGAAATGCAAATTGCAGTATTCTTACACATTTCGAGGGTGACGTAATTTTTGTCATTTTTGGTGTTATGTGCTTTGATCATTTTACCTGTTTGCAATGTGGGTTTTTTCTATGAGCTGCTCATGCTCTCCGACAACTGCCACTTCCTCACATTGCCCACCAGTGCAGGTGAACATGCTGTTCACTATTGACAGCGGCTTACATCATCAATCAGTGCACCAGTGCCAGCATCTCACACTGTCCACCACACCAATGCCAGCTCCCCAATCGACTGAGTGTTGTGCTCCGAGACCCGCAATCAGCCCATAGAGTTGTGGTTCGCTCAGAAGCACTTTAAGACAAGATAACGGTACACGTGAGATGGATGAGGGTGCAGATTTATTACTCGAAACACCAATCAATAAGGACAACTCAATGGTTTGGCAAAGGGAGTCCATTTAATGACAAGTACAAAAAACTGAGAGTTATGAATATCAGCAATGGAGCGATCTTCCTTCTCGCTTCAACTCAAATGAACATCATAAAAACCATAATATTTACACTGAAAACTCATCATCATTGACGTGTAAAACTCAAAATTGGCATGCAATTTTATTGGTTTGGGAAAGGTAACTTTAATATAGGTACTATATCTGTATATAGAGAGTGAGGGGATTGGGTAAACACTGTCAGGTGGGAATCCAAGCCCTTCCTTCAAAAAATGACTACTGCAGACATCACTAAAGATACGACTTATCATTGGTTCTACTAACTATAGGACCCTAGATTATTTGGTCCTTTGTAATTGGGTTGGCACCAACCCCATGCATACTTTCCACTTTGCTTAGCAGCACGCAGAATGGTCGGCCAGGTGCGAGGTGCCCCTTAGTAACCCGGCATTCCTCCAGTCATTGTTACACTCAATCATCACTTTAGTAGCCATGTGTCAATTATTTCACTCTGGTTGGCCTCGAGACTGCATCTTCTGCCTGGAAAAGTTCTGATATCTTTGCCTGGCCTTGTGCCATGCGTAGGTGTGAGCTCTCGCTTTCGTCCAGTTCGGCTGTTCATGTGGTTCAGACACCATGAATTTGCCTCTTTTCCATCAATTTGTGTATTTGATTCTCGATTCACCCACCACCTGCCTTCCTCTTCTTATCTCGAACTTTCAGAGGCAGGATATTCTGTTCTTAGTTTCAATTAAATGGAGCTACTGTTCGGCTCTTCTACTTGGTACGACCTTGGCCTTCCTGGCTCGAGTTGCCTCTGCTGAGTTTCTTTTCAGCGTCCACTTCTCGTTTTTGCTAAATATTAAGCTTTTCTTGTGTGGCCTTTAGTAACCTGGGTTGATTCTGCTTCTTGTGCAAAGTAGAAATATACTTATAATAATGTGCTTCGTTTGAGGTAGATTATGTATAGAGGCGCTTGCTGCACTATTCTTCTACTAAGAACCAACCTGTTTTCTTAGCTTTCTTTCGGTTCCAAGCATATGTACAGGTGTAAACTGGCCAAATATCTTTGCCATGCTTACAGCTTAAGCTTCATACATTTTGACATCATCTTTTCACTTTAGGTTCACGATATCCTTGTTCATGGTGTTGTTGTCTCTTTGTGTCCTTCTCTGGTCGTCATTTCTTCTATATGTGAATCCGTTTGGGCTCTAGTGACGTCATCATTCGTCTTCCATTAAGACCTTTTAGATTTCTTCAGGGACTGTACTCAGACGATCTTTATTTTGTTTCATTTGTTGATATGGTTTTTTCAATGACTACCTTACTGTCCATGGATTTCTTGGTATTGGTACTTCAATAGGTGCTGTTCTTCTGATAGGTACTGGACAGAGCCCTACTGCGGCTCTCTGCTGTTTTATTTGCTCATCATACGTCACATATCTTTGTGTGAACGTTCCTGGTACTTAAAAATGGGTGATTGGAGTGCAGGCTTTATTTGGGACCTCTTCTACACTCCCCCCTTTGGGTGATTCATCAACCACTTTCACTTCCTTCTTTGGATCCGTCTTCTTTGATTCCTCTCTATTCATTATTACTTCATCATCTGGGTCCATTCTTTCTTCATCTTCTGGGTCCATACATGATGGTCTGAAGAAATGTCTCTTTGGGGTCCATATCTGTATTACTCCTTTCAAACTTCCTGCTGTTCTTACGTGTTCGTCTTTGTTCCACGTCATCAGTTGACATTGTGCCTTTGGGCTGTAAACCCATCTTCCCACATAATTTCTGTTCTTCCTGGGATAGAGAAACTTTGTTCCTTCTGGTGTATGAATGCTGGCCTTCACAAAGTCGCATATTTCTTCATCAGTCAGGTCTTTGGGTTTCCATCCTGCCTTGACATCAATCATGATCTTCATCCCTATGGCTTTCTTCTCGGTTTTCTGGCACTGAGAGATTATTATCTTGATGACACAGAATCCTAGCAATATCATCACTAGCAGGGCTCCCAGGAACTTGAAGGCATCTGCCATCCACTGTGGAACCCATGAGGACAGTGATCCAAACCAACTGTCATCATCAACTTCGTCAGTTTCATCAATCATCTGATTCTGTAGTTTTGGCAGCATACCTATGGCTTCTGTTAGAGTTCTATTTTCTTCATCATGATAAGGTATAAATGTGCAACATGATTCTCCGATTTTTGCACAAACTCCTCCATCCATGGCTGTGATCATGTCAAGTACATATCTATTCTGGAGGGTCATCAGTCGGACTGCTCTTAACTCCTCCTTGATTGCGTTGATTTCTTTTATCGTTGTGTTGATGGTCTGCAGTTACTCCCATCTGGTTATCTGCAACCATTTAGTATTTGCTCCAACTTGAAATCTGGGCATGAAAATTGTTGTGCACACTGATGAGGTGAGGCTAAACAGCCTATGTTCATACGGGATTGTATGAAAAGCATCTTCAGATTTGGCAGAAAAGTAATTCTCCCTTTTCATTCGGGTGAAGAGTTCCACAGATCTCTTCTTCCTTAGGTGCGCATCTGCTTTTGGGTAACTGTCAATATTCAGGTCACTTTTCGGGATCACCAACGCTGGAATGTGGACATTCACTATTGTGCATATACCTCCCCAGTTCTCGGCAATCTGATGTATGCTTTGGATCCACATGCCCAGTAATGCTCCATAATTACTGCAGTTCCAAGCTCCATTCCTGGGGCGTCAAAGATGCGTCCACAGTTCTGATTCTCTCCCATCTTCCTTGTGCCATTATTGCTGAACTACAATTTTGAGTTTTCCAGTGGTACTATCTGCAAAGGTCCTCCGCTGTCTTCGACCCATGTCAGCAGTTTTGCAAACTTTGGCCATAATGGCTCGCATATCCTTTGTGAATTTTCAATTGCTTCCTTGCAGGCTCTGAGGACCATCCATGCCCTGCAAATCACTACCCCTTTTTCCCATCCATTTGGTGAAAGCACTGTTCCCCAAATCTTCATTTGGCCTCTGTTCTTCTAACTTCAAGCCTCTACTGGAGTTTATTCTTGGACATTTAGCTTCTGATTCACTTCCCAGTTAATTTCAGCTCCTTTTACTCCGGGTTTCTCGTACCTGATCATGTGATTTCTAGTCTGAGCTCTATTTCTTGTCTCTATGTCTTGAACATAATCATCTTCATCAGGATAAGCTGTTTCAGTTGCCCATTTTAGTGAGGCATCACTACCCATGAACTGGCCTCCGGTCTTGCACATTGCTACATGCAAAAGACAGTGTGCCGTCTGGACATCAATTTCTACAGCTACGAAGATCTTGGACTTCCCCATGCTGTATGGTAGGAGTGCACAAACAAAGCTGTCCCCTTCTGAACTTTGTCTTCCAACTTCTTTCATATGCTGGTACCAAATGCTGTTTCCCAAATATGCTGTGCTGTCCAAGTAATCGTTTAGTTCGTTGTCATCTCCGTGCATGCTTCTCTTGATTTTTAAGGTTTTTATGTAGTTTGCGATGACTACATCCGTGAATGCATCTGTATAGCTCCTTCGTGCTGGAGGATTCTCAGGTATCCCGGTCCATGGTGCAGGCCTTCTCATCTGCGCCATTTGAGTAGACAAAAGTCTGGCATCTCTTCCCTTGTCCTCATATATCTTTTTTTTTCTGGTTAGAAATGCCCATATCCACGCTGGCATTGGTCCTGTATATTGTTGTATTGTGGAGCTTGTACTTGTTCCTTTCACTGGAACATATGGGTTTGTCCATGCTGTCTCTACTGGTCGATTCTCTAACTCCTCTTGGCTCTTCAGGGGTTCAGCCACCCATCTTTTCACTTCACCTGTAGTGGGGTTTCTCATAGTAGGCAGTCTTTTCTTCTCCCATGCTTTGGATTGTGGTTCTGCAGTCATTGACACTAGGCCTGGTGTATGTGCATTCAATGTTTGCAAGCGTGTGGTTGTCAGTAACCTTTCACATTCATACTTTGCCGACCATGTCTCTGGCTTTTCAATTTGCTCATTACCACAAGTGTGTGTGTGTCATTGCTAATCACATCCATCTCAAGTTCATCCATTCCACCATCAGATCTTCTAGGGACTGGAATGACTATGTAAGGTCTGGGTACTTTCGTAGGTTTCATGCATG
The DNA here is from genome assembly GCF_040938575.1 of Ambystoma mexicanum. Classification (NCBI taxonomy): domain Eukaryota; kingdom Metazoa; phylum Chordata; class Amphibia; order Caudata; family Ambystomatidae; genus Ambystoma; species Ambystoma mexicanum. Next base: position 1,175,349,674 of record NC_090925.1, on the reverse strand, counting down.
CATCATTAGGTGGGTGCACTGAAATTGGAACGCTATGTGCACCAATAAAAAATGCAGTTCTGATCGTCAATGATAGTAAAGCAATGATTAATATAATACATAAATACATTATACCTCTGTAAGTCAGGCGGCAGTATTTACTTCCAGAAAAATGTGGACGTCTTTCCTCCTGCAGGAGGACGAGGTTGCTGCTCTGGATCCCCATCTCGATCATTCGCCAAAATGTTAACTTTGACTATATTCCTTTAAACAATATTGTCTTTTCAATTCTTTGTGTGTGAGTTGCAGGTAAACCACAATTGTCCCCCTTTGTTTGAATAAGGAATTGTCTTATTATCTGGGGATACAGTTTTCTTACTAGGCTATGGGGAGTGTCAAAATCAAGCAATAATTCAGCAAGTCTCTTTACTGTGCATGTTCAAAATATGTCAGCTCCCAGTCTATGCCGCTGATCTGCTTCATTCCCGAAGACATGTTGTGTCCTTGTCAATATAAAATAAGAAATGAAATCTCTGGCAATGCTCTCTCGATCTGTCCCTCGGCGGAAAGTCTAAAATCTTCTCAAATAGTTCCGTTGATGGTTAGAAAGTTCCACTTGCATCACTATTCCATGCAAGAGCATGCCCATCTGTGCAGAATTAGCTGGGTCTCTGATGAATGTGAGGAAGCCAACATCTACAGGTCTCCCCACTAGCTCTGGAAAATCCTGGATTAGGCGGAAAAAGACATTACTCACCAATCTGCTGTCTTCTGGTGACAGGGACATTTGTCCTGTCTTGCTGAGTTTCAGGACTGAAAACTTTCACTTCATTGTGAACAGTGTCTGCACTGTCCGTTTGCGTGGAGAGCAACTTGAATGACTACACTATTAAGGATTTATGCTCAGACGTTCTGTATTTGCTGGATCTCGGAGAAAAGTCAATACGTCTGTCGTTCACCCGACAAGTTCTGGACACTCTTCGATTAGGTGAATAAATAATACGTTGATAAGCTCATTTGCTTCCTTCTCCGCTTGGGACATTTGGCTTTTCCTTGCTGTACTCTGGAAGTAGGAGGAACTGCTCAGCAATCACAGTAAGCAATCTCTTTATAATCTTTTCATTTTCAGGATCTTGAAGAAAGTCAGTGACACTTGTGAGCTTCCCCACCAGTGACGGGTACAATCTTAGCACTAGATCGAAGTATGTCACCACGTCTTTGGTGATGTTGCTACTGCGGGGCACCATAAGTGATTCCAAACAAAGTTTCTGTGTGGAAGGAATCTAGGTACTGTATTTGCGTCCAAGTTATGTGTCCTTCATCACAATTTGGCATATTATTTTCTAGTCAAGGCTTCAGCATGCCTCAGTCCAAAGTTCAGAGTTAACAGACTATGTTGTGGTTTATAAATGCAGTTTTCTTCTTCATCCTGCAACTAGAATGCACAGAGTGTCCAGTGTATCTGTCCTCATCCTCTTTTTGCTCAGAGGAATGTCCAAATTGAAACCACAACTATCTCACAAAAGTTATTTGTCTTTACTTTGCTGCTGCTCATGCATCCTGCTTCTTCGTCATGGATCTCGTCTGTACGTGCTGTGGTTCTTCCCCGTCGTTCGTACTCTCCTCGCTCTGCGGTGCAGGCTGGGGGCCTTCTCCGATATATGGTTTGATGTCACCCAGGAAGATCCAGGCTCTCCTTCCTTGTTGTTTCACTGCAGAGGGGGTGCAGTCTTCCACTGTAAAGGGATGTTAAACCTTGGTTCGTCCACCTTTTTCTCATATGGTTCTTTACCAGGACGGTATCTCCAAGAAAAACAGATGGAACACAAAGTCCTTGAGCTATGCCTGAAGTAGTATCTCCTTCTGTGTTCCGTGCTGTCCTGCAACCTTTTAGTCGTCGCTGCAGATGGTCTGAAATTACAGTAAGGCAAGATGTCATGCAATTCAGGTCATTTTGCATTTCAGACCCCCTGTTGACTGGGCATCACATCTAGCTCTGTGTTGGGGGGGGGTCAGGGGAGTGCGCATTCTTCTTCCTGTAGCTATTTCATGTGGCGTAAAATGATGGTCGGGACCGGGTTGATTCCTGAGTACATGCAGCACAAAAGGAAGGCAGTGCAACCATCCCTTTCTTAGAGTAAGCTTCAACTTGGCTATCCTCTCCTTTAATAGGCCGTTGAGCTTCTCACATAACCCGTTACCTTGTGGGTAGTACGCAGACGAGAACTTGTGCTTTATACCAAGCAGCAAGCTAATCTGTTTGAAAACCTCATTTACAAAGTGGGTCCCGTTATCTGATCTCATGACTTCACATACCCCCCACCTGGGAAATAACTCTCTTACTAAAAATGTGGCCGCACAGGTAGAGTCTGGGTGTGTACATGGACCTGCCTCTATCCAGCTAAAGAATGGACACACCACAACAATTAGGTATCTGTACCTGTTACATACTTGAATCATGTCAACGTAATCGACATGCAAGTGCTGAAAAGGCCCATTTGACCATAGGATAACTCATCTTATTACTTTTAATGTGTGCCCTGCTGTGATTTCTTGGCAGATGATACAGTTCACTATAAAAAATGCAACGTGCTCTTAAGTTTGGTGTAACCAGTTTTCTGCGATTGTTGCCACTAGATTCTCTTTTGACATGTGTGCAGGATAGTGTAATTGCTCCAGTGCTATTTTTAACAGGGCTATAGGCATTACTGGTTTATCAGTGCTGTCTTGTTGCCACAAGCTTTTGGAGGGGTTTAAAGAACACCCTCGCTGTTTCCATACGTTTTTGTCTTGCCTTGGTGCCTCCCCTTGGAGTTCCATCAAATGTGTTTGTCCCAGATTATTAGAGCTTTCAGGTGCAACCCGTGTAACCATCATTTTCTCATTTGTGTAGGTCACTTCCACTTCCATGATCGTCGCACTCTTGGCTGCCATACGTTTGGCTTCCGTGTCTGCTGCTTGATTTCCGCGTGAGATAAAATCTGTCTCTTTCATGTGGGGGTGCATTTCACTACCGCTATGCCCACTGGGAGCTGTAGCGCCTTGATCAGCCTGTCCAATAAGGCTGTGTGCTGCACTTGTGTGCTGTCTGCTCAGAGGTAACCCCTCCTTTTCCAGCCCGCCAGGCCTGCGTGCGCTGTCGACGTCACATAGGCGGAGTCACTGTACACAATTACTTCCTGGTCTGCGTGATTCTCAATGGCGAGTATAAACGCCAATAATTCTGCAGCCTGTGCTGAATAATGAGATGGTATTCGTGCACAAAGGAGTACTCGAAATTTTTCATTAGCGGTGTGTTTCATTACAGCAATGCCTGTATATCTTTGCCCATCGCTTTGATCGATTCTCGAAGAACCGTCAATGAAGACACTTTCTCCTTCTGCTAATGCATTTTCTTTCACTCTGGGAATTTCATCATAGAATTCTTCTTTAATTGCACAGTCATTTATTGGTTTTCCTTCAGTGAGTGGCTCTGCTATGAACATAGCAGGGTTCACTATCTTATATCGTACTATTTAATCGATGGATTTGATATGATCACTTCATAAGCAGAAGCTCTCTGAGATGTCAGTGTGCCCTTTGGTTCCTCTCAAATAGCGAGTGCTCAACGTACAAAGTCATGGAGCATCCCATTACAATGGTAGTAGCCTTTTTAATGGCAAACACTGCGGCAGCTAAACTTTGTTCGCATGGAAAATGGCCTCTCATCACTGGGTCCAAATTTCCACTATAATATGCCTGGGCTTATACCCCAAAGTGGTCCTCTGTGTGAGCACTGCTGTCATAGCACTGCCATTTGTGTGTGAAAACAGGTACAATTCCTCTGCATAATTGGGGATTCCTAAAACTGGTGCTGTGCAAACTGCTTTTTTGAGTCCAGCAAATCCTTCCTCCATGGTCTCAGACCATTCAATCTTTTCCTTTGTCACTTGTGCCTTCTTTAGGGCCTGAAGGTGTAAGAGCTGTAGTCGAAGACACATGCCCATACATAGTTGCATAGGCCTAGGAAACTCTGCATTTGCTTTACCGTGTGTGGCTTGGCTGTGTTTAGTATGGCTTCAGCTCTCTCTGGGGTAACTTTTTTCCCCTCGAGCGGGATCAGCTGACCTATGTATACCATCTCTTGTTGCCAATATTGTAGCTTTTCTTTGTCAACCTTATATCCTTTTTCAGCCAGTATAGTCAATAGCTGAACAGAATCGTGCCTGCATTGCTCCTCTGTTGTGCTGCAAATTAAGATGTCATCCACATATTGCAGGACAACGCTTTCTGATGCAATATTGCTCAGGTCCATCTGCAGGACTCTGTTAAAGATAGAAGGAGACTCACAGTACCCCTGGGGTAGCCTCATGCTTTTCAGACACATCTGTCTGAACGTGAATGACGTCAGATCTTGTGAGTCATGGTGCAATGGGATTGAGAAAAATTCATTTTTCAAGTCAATCACCATGAAATATTTTTCATCAACGGGTATATTATATAGAATTGGAGCCGGGTTAGGGACTAAAGGGAACTCGGCCAATATCATTTATTGGGCATAAATCCTGAATGAAATGTCAAGACTCTCCCTTTGATTTTCTGATAGGGTAAACTGCAGTGTTGCATGACGATTCTGACGTCACTAAGATGCCCTGCTCCATCATAGTCGAAATTGTCTTAAAAATCCCTTCATCTGCCTCCCAGCATATGGGGTATTGCTGTGCTTTTGGTAAAATTGCTCCTGGTTTCAGTTTGATTTTCACCTCTCTGACTCCTTTCAATAAGTCTACATCATAGGGGCCTGTAGTCCATACTGAGACAGGCACCTGGGCCATGTCGTCATCAAAATATTCGGGATGGTTCCATGCCAACATCATTCTCTGAGTCACTTCTCTTTTGATCATTCTCACCCAAAAGGTGAAGCTCACTTCAACTGTTGTCCCTCCCATGTCTGCTTTCTCATCAAACAAATCGTCATCAGTGACATCAGTCAATCGGTATCCTTCTTCAATGGCGATTACTGTGCACCATTGTCGGCCTTCATCGTCATATTCATCAATGAAAACCATTTTCCCTTGTGCTGCAGTTGTGTGTATGACCAAGGGAAATACTTGTCCCTTCTCCTTGTGCATAGGTATTCTTGGCCTGAATAGAAATTCATCTGGAGTCCTCATGATTTTGTCTGTAAGGCCTGGCAGCCCTGCCATTAGCACACGTATTCTGTACGTGAATATTTCGGGCTCTAATGGTTCAGCCCTCATGGCATGGCTGCGTGTCTTGTGTATGCTCCAATCATTTTGCATACATTTGAATAGTGCATTCCTGGAGTTGAACATACTATGCCCTCCTCCGTGAACGAGATTGTCATATTTAACTTCGTCATTAGATCTCGACCCAAAATGTTTACTGGGGTTTGTCATGAATATAGTAGAGGCACATTCATTTCACATTCTCCTATAGAGACAAGATATACCCTACCTTAAACACTTTATTTCAAAATGTCCTGCATGATTGCCACCTCTTCTGCCCCCCTTCCTTCACTCAGCCCCTTGAAACCTGCCTCGCAAATTTCTGTCAGCTATTACGCCCCCTCAACCTTTTCAGCAAAATGACTCCTCTGCCTTCACATCCTTCCTGAAAAATATGAGGAAGGATGCTCTGTGCATGTGTGCTGATATTCAGTTCCAGGATGTTGGTGCATAGCAGGAGCAGTGCTTTAAGTGGGATTGGAAATCGAGGGGGGCTCTAGTTAGGGACTGTAGCCCAAGCCCCCACCCCCTAATGAGAATCCCCCCCTCGATTTAGGGCAGGGGCGCGGCTGGTACAAGTTGGAGCTGGGGCACACTGCCATTATTACCTTTGATGCGCCCAGCCCCTCCTTTTAAACAAAAGAAGGGACTGGGCACACCTAAAGGTGTGAGACCTGTGTGCCCCCAGCTTGCACTCAGCAAGAAGCCCTTTCATTCAAGGAGCCCGCTTTAACCACGGGCTCCTTGAATGAAAGGTGTGCCTGCTGCTGGTGTCTCTGTACTTAAAACAGCAGGAGGCCTGGAGGTTCCAATATCTCTGTTTGTTTCGGGTAACTAGTCATCACCCAGCACCATGCTGGGTGATGACTAGTTACTCAAAACAAAAGGAGAACTTGGCAGTCTTGCCCTCCTCCTGTTTCGAGTACATAGACACCAGGCAGCCCGCACTGCACGGTTACGCCTGCTGCTTGCAGGTGTCAGTACTTCGGTTTAGAAAAAAGAAAAGGATGACACCTGCAGGCAGCATGTTTGTTTGTTTGTTTATGTGATAATGCGTGTAACCGTGCAGCTTCTACACGGGCTGCCTGAGGTGTCGGCTGGCTGGGGCTAGTTGGGGGAGGGCCCCGGAAGGGCCCCGGCTCGGGAGTCCTTTCTGGAGACTGCTGTGGCCTGTTCCGGCTGCCCCCGGTCCACTTAAAGCCCTGAGCAGAAGTAAGCTCACATAGAAGCATGACAGCAACCAGCCCACGCAGCCAAGCAGCTAATTCTCATCAGGTCAATTTAAGGTTCATCAGTACTGCGCCAGCAGGACCTTCGGCTGCCTGTTTGAACTCCGTCTTCAGTCCTTTGTCAAAGGACATTCTTTGGACCCATGTGGATACATGTGAGCGTTCCTCTGCGGCCATTTATGTTGCCCCACCATTTGATTTTCCTTAGGACCATTGATGGTGAGGTTGTAGTTCTAAGTATTTCCAATGGCACCCTCAGTAGAGAGCTCTGGAGGGGCTCAGATGATCGTGAGGGATGTTTCGTGTATGTTCTACATTGCAGTAAATGTGCTTGTTTACCTTGATTGCTATGGCAAAGACAATTTGTTCAAAAGAAAACGTATTCAAGTCTTGCGCATACTTTTTCACCTGTAGGTTAACAACCATTTAATCCACCGCGGCCTATTCCTTGCAAGGCCGGATTCACAAATCCTTTTGCAAGCATCTGTAAAACACCCATTACCTGACATTGCGGCCCCACATTTCTACTCATATTTAAGGACTGGAAAAGGGAAACCATAACATGCATGCTCATTATATGCACGAGCATGTCTGCTCAAGGCCCGGCAACCTCCTTCTGCCACGCATGCCCCCTTGTGACTGGCAGGGGGCAGGATGACGTAAGCAGAGCCCATTCCATGAACACACCTCTCTGTGACTCAAGGATGCGCTCAGAAATGCATTCATCACATACCATGGCATGCACCTAAACGCAGATTTTAAATCTGTGAGTTGGCTGCAATACAAAGGGGGGCGTTTTATAACAAGTGTTAATTGCATGGAGGGACCCACCAATGTTAGAACTTGCAAAATGGTGTTTAAAAGTAAACCTTGAAAGCAAAACCTCCTTTACGCCTTGCTTTCGCTCTCCTTTCATTAAAGAATTTAACTGAAACCTGCCAACTCATGGCAGATAGTATTTACAATAGATTCCCATGGAAACCACCTGCTCTTTGCTGGGGCTAAATACAGATGGATTGCATTGCAATCCATTCCGTTTACATATGCATTTAAATCTCAAGAAGGCATAAAGCAAGTGCTCTTTGACGATGGAAGTGCAATGCACGCATGGTCGGGGCCGTTTGCTGCCCCTGGCGAAAGGTAATTTTGCTGCCCACTCCCACTTCCCGCTCTGTCCTGATTATAGCATCCCTGCCCCCAAAATGTTTCTTCACCCTTTCAAATGCATGTCCTGCCTACCACAATCACATGCACCGTTTAACCATCATGTTTAAGATATTCCTTTCATGACATGGTAAAATAAAATAATCTTACACACAGCCGACAACTCAGACAGGATGAAGAGAAATATATGATACCAGACATAATTAAAACGAATTACCATTTTGCATCCCCACACTAGTCCACTAACCCACTAACCCTTACCAACGCACAACCATGCATGTCCCTCTGTGAGCCATTGTACTGGGCAAATGTGGGTCCCTTTCAGGGCCTACAGTTGGCCTCTTAAAAAGATGTAGGAATCAGGTCTCCATTAGTTCCACCAACCCTGCAAGCCCTCTGCCAGCACCTCGAGATTTGATGTGCAAACACTGCTGGCTTTGTTCACGCTATCTTTGCCCTTCCTCCAATCACATTCATTCTAATTTCATGTCAATGACTCCTTAACTCACAAAACAAGTGCAGCACTGGCAGAAACAATACAAAACGTATTCACACACAGGAGCACGGCACATGCATCAGACGTTCAAACTTCCCTGACATACAGGAAGTGTGCAATATGGGTAGCATCCGGGCAAGTGGCTCTCACATACAGATCAGACACAGCACAGGAAGCAGCAGTGAAAGCTTCACTCACACACTGGACATAGACAGCAACACTGCATTCTACTGTCACTGATCGAACAGGGACAGCGCGGTTAGCGGCGGTGCCGGCTTCCCTCATAGGCACCTGTAACTCTCAGTACATAGCAAGCAGCATTGCAAAGTTCCCAAACGTAGCTTCTTTCTTCCCAACTTCAGCACATACCGTTACTACATGGCCAGGACCAGCACAGGAGTCCCTCACAAATAGAGCAGGCATAGCATAGACAGGACAAGTACAACCCTTCCTCGGATAGGTACAGTAAGGAGAGGACAAGTACAAGCCTCCCTCAAACTATCAGATGCAGCTGAGGACAGGGCAATGTAAGATGTCCTCACAAATGGTACTGCATAGTTGGGGTAAGGGTAAGCTTCTCTTATAAACGGCTCAGCATGAGTAAATGAAGGTTTTCTCCTAAAAAGTAGAGCACGGGAATTGTCAATGCAAGTTTCCCTCACAAACAGGTAAAGAATGGAGAGGGCCATTAGATTCTTTCTTCACAAGAGGGTACACGTACAGCCTGGACAAGGATAATACATGGTTACCAAACAAATGGGTGCATGGACAGCATGGTAAGGGACAGGTCAACATTTCTTCGCAAATGGCTACATTTAAAGGTCGGGCATGGCCAGTGCAAACATTGCTCCGAAACAGGTACATCATCTGCAGGGTCACTGGATCTTCCCTCACAAATAGGTACAGCATGGACAGCGACAGTACATGCTTCCCTCACAAAGAGGTACAACAAGGACGGGTCCAGTGTAGGTCCCATGCAAATGCATGCTAGGGCAGCATTCTAAGGATAGTGCACGTTTCCCTTAGAAACAACTGTCTGCAAGGGCCTATGCAAGTTTCTCAGCTATATGTGTACAAATATAGCACAAGCAGGACCAGTGCACACTTCCCTCACACCCAGGTACAAGAAGTACAGCAAGTGCAAGGCCCGGGCAAGCTTTCCTTGCACATGGTTATGATATTATATGATATGATGTGGCATTTATAACGTGCCAACACACAAGTGTTTCAAGGCGCGGCGCGGCGAGGCAAGGGAGAGGGAAACAGGGAGGAGAGACAACGATCCTACTAGGCCAGGTGTCAATCAGATCGCGCAAGTGCATGGGAAGGCGGAAGGGGTTAATGGTGAAGCATGGTCAGGCTGTTGCAAACAAGCTGAAATATGGGAACACACGTTCAGCTTGGGCTGTGACAGTGGAAGTTTAATGGCTGCTGGCTTGATACAGTCTGACAGCTTCCACGCATATGTAGTTCTCTTCATTCAGACGCACCTCTCTCCCAAAAAGCAGCATTTAGTGTTAGCTGGCTGGAAAGGAGGTGACGTACAGGGAGCATACTGTTCAAACACGCTGGCTTTCTGTACTCTGTTTCAGCAATATCTCACTGCTGGTCTTGTGTGAAGCTGAAGGGAGAGGTATGAAAATGGAGCGGTAAGTGCAGCTGTTTGTAGACATACACACACAGCGCTTTGGAGCGCAAGTGAACTACAAGTAAAGCACTAACAACATCCACTACATTCATTGTCACTCCCAGTGTCATTTTACTCCGGTCCTGCTTACAGTGAGCCTGATTCAGAGGGTCCTACATTTTGTTTATCACCACATTCCCCATATTCTGCCATGACATTCCCAAATGTTCAATGAGCTTAATACCATTCACTGTAAGTTTAATATAACATTACATAAACCACTGCAAATGCTCACAAGTGAATCAATATGCATTTATCTTCAACTCACACATATTAACAGATTGTATGCTTATCTTGGTCTTATAACCTGGGCTGGATAAACATACATTGGTATACATGGGAAATCCCTCACTGTTGCCGTTCAGAGTTTTTTCAAAAGTTAGTACAGACAATTGCAAATTAATTGGGCAGTTTTTGGTTGCTAACTAATGCTAGATAATGTTGCATCTTTGAAATCAGCCACATACAAAGTCTGTCCACTTGCAAGTAGCGTTTGTGCTCAAAATAGTCTATTCATGCAGTTTTTATTTTTAAAGTTGCATGACTAAATGTGCTTCAGCTTGAGAGCAAATGCTGCAGCAAAGCCATCATGGAGTTAGTACTCAGAGGCAGCCCTTCTAGCAATGCTTTAAGACATATATCTTTCGGATTGTTCATCATAATTAAACTGTTAAAGAGACAATTTGCTGGAAGCACAGTACACATTGTCCTATTCTGAGGCTGTGTGTTAAATCTCTATGTTGCTGTACTTGCCTGAGACCTCTACACCCATCCCAAAGTCCTCCTACTTCTATCCATGAGACATCTGCTTCAGTTGACACATGCTCCGCCCCTAGACGTGCCAGCAGGGCTCTACCATGACTTAGGTCTTCTAGGGGTGAGTGATCAGGTTCTGATATTTTTATCAAGACTTGTTCCTGCTAGGCCCCAATGCTTTCATTGTTGTGCCCGAGAATGTGGTGTGCAGCCCAAAATTAGGTGTAAGCAGGAAACAGGCCTAGTTCCACCGCCAAATTAAGGTTTCCTAGACCGTTGTGCAGTGTGGTTGCATGAGTGCATCATGCAGCCACTTTATTTCAGATGGATTTACTAATCCTTTTGTACTTGATGAGAGTGAAAAAGCTGTTGTTTGGTGCCCCCTGCCGGATAGCACCTAGGCAGGTGCCTATTTTGCCTAATTTGCTTAGGGCTTGCACTGGCTCTGCAGTCAGTTCAGGAAGTGACACCTGTTCTATAGGAGATAGTGAGCTTGTCAAGAAGGTTGAAGTAGCTCATGATACCAAAAACTGCTGACAGTACGAGATGCATCAATGTAGAAGATTGTTTGGGGTCACTGGTGGGAAGGAGATGCTCCCTCATTTTCATGATCTCCATTTCCATTCTTTGCCACAAGCAAAAGCCAGCATGAAATTCACTGAGGCCATTGTTCAGTTCTCAGTTGAGCTGAGAGTCCGACCTGAGAAAACCGTCAATGGTGTTGCAGATGTTGAGAAGGCCAGGTTTAGGCAGATAGGTTATAGGGGTCTCTAAATCATCAGCAGTGTTTCAGAATGATTTTGCAACAATAACAGGTTTCAGTGTCTGGGAGTGCGACCACATTTTGAAGGTCATAGTAATGTAGAGGAGCAGGTGGATGCATTTTCCCTTACTCTGCCCCCTCACCTGCCATCATATTGGAAGAGTAGAATAAGAGCCCTATATGGGACTCCATGTGTTGTCCCTATTCCGCGTTGAGTATACGAGAGATGACATGCACTCCGACAACAGTATCAAATGTATCCTTGCCCTGAAAAAGTGGAATGATGTCGCGTGGAAGGATGTCAACACGCACCATTGGACTTCATGGAGCGCTGAGTGAAATTTTATGAAGGCAGAGCGATGTCATGAAGAAGATGTGCGAAGACATACTGAAACGATATGAAAATACTTGAGTGGTGATGTAACTGAAGCGACAAGAGAACCATGTACAAATAAAAGAGTAATCATGTATACAAAAGAAAATACAATAACTTGCTGATCAATAGGTGTAAATACGCAGTAACACAAGGTATAGAAGACATATAGAAGCTTGCTATAGAGGATATATAACGTGAGCAGGACGGCCATAGTTGGAAGATGGACATGGGCTTGTGCTAAGAGTCAATCCAGCTACCACAGAGACAGAACAAGGTTGCAGAGTCAGGAGATGCTGGAAAACAGCTTTGTGTGCAAAACGAGTCTATGGGGGTCATTACAACCCAGGCGGTAAGTACGCCAACTTTACCTCCATGGTGCAAACTGCTTTTACACCATGATGGATGGCGGATTTACCGCCCCATTCCAAGGTGAGTGGGGCGGTAAATCCCCATTTCCCATTTTACCCTTCCCCATTCCCATTTTTGCCCCATAGGGCATAATGGGAGTGGGGAAGGCGCTAATTACGCCACCGTAAATTACGGTGGCGTAATTAGCACCAAGGCGGTTTAGCGCCATGAATTTTAATGGCTGCTAAAAGCAGCCGTTAAAATCGGAAACAGGCGTTAAGGGTTAACGACGGCGTTAACCCTTAACGCCTGAGTTGTAATGAGGCCCTATGTTGACCTGGGATCAAGGATGCTAATTTAAAGGAATAGCTGCAAAGCACAAAGGAGGCAAATGGATAAGCCATGGGAATAAGACATAGGTCTCTTAGATTAAAAAAGAAGAACACATCTGCAAGAGCCAGGTATTGGACAATTAAAAGTGTATAAAGTCTATACAAGATAGAGTGAGCAAGTTTCTAGAGGCCAAAGGGGAGCAATGACACCCAGCATAATTTAATCAAATAGCAGTAAATGAGAGGTCGAATTGGACACATGTGTGGTCCCATCACACTTGATTCAGAAGTCAATAACAAGGGCTATTCATTAAGCCTCGAATGAAGATAGTGGTGTGCTCGCACTTGCTTGGATGCCCCCGAACAGAGAGCAGGATACAAGGTGAGCTACAGGTGGGAAACTCTGGCTCATGTTCGTACTGATGAGAGATGATGGACTAATTGGGAAAGTAGAGAGCAATCTGACGTGACTCAAGCACCGGGGTTTCATTTCGCTTACCTGCTGCTAACGAGCCAAAAGGGTTGGACGAGAATGCCAACCAATCAGTGGGTCTATGGGGTAACCTGCTATAGAATGTTGCATAGACCAATCTGCTGCTATTTTGGTTGCTATAATCAGCGTTATACGTATTTAGAGGTAGTTCGAGGTGTGCCTTACAAATAAGAGGTAGCCAATAGTATATTAACCCCAATGTATTCTATAAGTAGATATGTTCCCCTAACCAATCCCTCCCATCAATAAGTTTTACAGTTTGCCAAGTAGGGTGATGTCATAGATGATGCATATTGGGGTATAAGATCTCTGTGTGATCAAGTTTGTATGTGAGTGTGCAAGCATCAGTCCGAGGTCTGCCAGTTTGCCCTGCTTTATTAAATTGAGAATAAAGAAGTACGTAGCCACATTCGTTGAGTCTGTCTGGTTATTTGGTCTGAGATCTTTATTGGTAATCCCATCTAGCACAAGAGACGCTTCAAGGTGCTAGAGCAAAGTCAAATTTACCAGGAAATAGTCTGATAAGGTAGAAAGTACAGTCTCAGGCATGGTGATGTAAGGGATCCATGAGAAGGAGTGTACGCTGCTTCATGCATCATCAGCCGAAATTTGGGGGAAGGGGTCCATTTGGTTGTCTAGCTCTGTAGCCCAGTAGAATAAGGTCATTGTTGCAAAAAGGTGTGTGCACCCTGAAGTTTGTAGATTTAAGTATGGCAAAGCCAATCAGTCTTCCGTTCTTTCATGATTAACAAAATGAATACCATTTTATTAACTGCTCTGATAGGGTCCTAGAAGCAATTCCGTTTATCTTGTAATCTGTTTTATTCTTTGAGTATGCCCCTGCCTACTTTGTTCATACAGATAAATAGACTAAATGTATTTTTTTATATTTGTTCCTATTCACAGACAACAGTGATTGGTGCCTAACATCACATTGGCGTCTGCAAAAGACACCAATATGACCCTAATGTCTGTGTTGATCAGGGTAGTAGGTATACTACACGGGCAACACATTGAAGTGTACTTGCCTCCTGCAACAGACTCGATGAACATGTAGAGATGATGCAAACAGAAGGAAGAGGAAACTATACATGCATTCATGGATGTACACATTGCAGTGCCAGGATGTTCCTAGCCTTTCTGTTTTGAGTTGTCATGCTGTGTCATCATTTTGGCAGGCCTTCTTTCAGTATGCACATGATCTCATAATATGTTGTGGTCTTTCAGCCTGAAGCTTTGATTTTTAGGGGAGGGGGGTGGGGGGCATGATGTTGTGGTATACTGCGACTTAGGTTGTGCACTGAAATTGGCACAAAGTAGTTATTTAAGTGTGTACCAAAAGTTTTTTGTCACAGTACAAGTGCAAAACTTTCAGTGACTGTGACCTTTACCACATTATTAATGCTTATGATATCTACAACTGGTGAAGGAGCAAACAGGTACCTTTGTGAACATGCACTTTGCAGCTGTAGGTTATATTCTTTCACAGAAAAGAACATTATATCATCCAGCACATCTGCCCCAACCCGTTGTAGTGCATGCTACAATTGGAATGCCAGCAAGGCATAGGTGTCCATATGGACATACAGGCTAATAGGTTGAGCCAATGTAAATAGTCTGATGAGCGATCATTGAAAGTATGTCATCTGGACTGAGCAACTATACCATAGTGCTGTGTAACTGGCAGAAAAAGTCATGTCAGGGTTACACCTATGTGACTGATTATCCAAGGGTTAGTGGCAATGGTGACTAGTGTCTCACAGCCAATAATATCCGTGACTGTATTAGAAATACTGAGCTGCATGTCGAAGAGACTGCTCTTACAAATGTCCTTTCCCGGGACCACAATAAAACCTTTGGCTGAGAAAAGCAGATCCTATGTAATAGACTCCTTTCTGAAAGTAATGGGGGCCATGAAGAAATGCACATGCGTCTAATACCGCTATGGACAAGGGAGAACATGCTTGTGATGTCGGTCTGTTGGTCAGCATGCAGACCCGACAACCAGAGATGGGCCTTGATGGGCCCGCGATGGCGCGCAGCGCGCAAGGCAAAATAAGACACGACCACTCCGTTGGGGTGCATAAACCCGGACTGGCGTTCTGACGCCAGTTCCGGTGGTACCTTTATTTTTCCCGTGTCACGTGACCCGGAACTACCTGGGCACGTGACACCACATTCCTCCCCAACTTGGAGGTGTTTACACAACTGTTAAAACATCAACTGTCACAACTGGGTAAAGTATTCTTTACATATTTAGAGTCTACTTTGGCAGGGTTCTCTGTATGTATACACCGTCTACTACGTATCCTTGGAGATGGGATGAAGGTCTGGGTTTTTCTCTCAAGTCGTATCTGCTTCCTCTTCTCTCGGGTGTGCCTGCTTTTGGAGCTAAGACTTCCTCCTGGTCTTCTTGCTGGTGTGGTGCTTCGGACACTCTCGGTGGGGTCTGAGTTCTGGGTGGCGTTTGGTCGCGAAGCGTGTGTGTCGTTGTCGCTTCTCGGGGACTCTGGACGTTCTTCCCATAGTTCAGCTGGTACTCTCCTGAAGTGTGACACGTTTCTTTTCACGGTCTCACTTCCTCGGGTGGCGGTGACCATGCTGTGGTTCGTTGTACTGACCGTCCAGGGTTGGAGCTCAAAATTGAGGGACATTTTCTTGGGTGTTGCTCGATTTTTGACGATGACAGTGACGCCTGGTGTCAGCTCTCTGTGGCAGGCTCTCCTGGCTATGCTTTCTTGTTCATTCCGTTTTAGTCTCATGGCATCTATAGCCGGGATGTCTGGCTCGGGAGCTACCCACTGAGGGTGTATTGGGAGTTCTGCCTGTATGGGTACTCCGAGCATGAGGGCAGCAGGGCTGATGCCTGTAGATGAGTGTGGGGTTTGTCTGTGTGTCCTTAAGAACCGATACACGGCTTTCAGCCACGGATGTCATTTTTCTTTGGCAATGCGGATTACTTTATTGAGCGTCTTTAAAGAATTTACATAGCTCCTGGCTGGTGAAGGATGGACCGTTGTCGCTTTTCACTTTTCTCGGGATCCCGTGTATCGCGAAGATCTTTTCGAGTGTGAGGATTGTGGTCTCTGCGTTAGTGGACGCCATGTGTTCTACCTCCGGATGTCTGCTGAACTCGTCGATCACCACGAGTAAATATCCTTCGCCAGCAATTGTGCAGTGATCCATCCTAACCGCGTCCCACCGTTTGTTACTTCTTGGAGCGCTGCTGATGGGCTCTGGGCTTTCTGGTCTCCTGGAAGCTTGGCAGGCCGCGCAGGATTCCACCAGCTCAACTACTCTTTTTTGTATGTTGGGCATCCACATTCTGGACTTGAGGTAGGCCGTTGTTTTGACGATGCCCTGGTGTCCACTGTGGGCTAGCCGGAGGGCTCTCTCCTCAAGCGATGCTGGTAGCACGATGCAGTGTCCTTTGAGGAGCACTCCTTCAGGGGCGACAGATAGTTCATGTCGGATTCCGAATAGTGCACAGAGTTTTGCCTGAGTTGATGTGGTGCGTTGAGCTATGGACATAAGGTAGTTCTTCCAGTTGCCGGACTGGATGGCAGCAGTGGTGTGCTGCAGGATGGGGTCTGCTTCTGTCTCACACGCTACCTCTTGTAGTGTTAGGGCTCTTGGTCGGGCGCATGCAATCACGTGACATACATGTTCATCGGTTTCTTTTGCATGGCGTTGTTCTCCTTCCGTGGCAGGCCTCGAGTGACGGGACAAGTAATCAGCTGGGTTGTCTGTCCCTGGGTGATAGTCAACTTCAATGTTATAGGGCTGCAGCTGCAGCATCCATTTTTTCAATGCGTGCTGGTGGATGGGGAGCAGACCCTCGGAATATCGGGATCAGGGGCTTGTGATCCGAGAAGACTTTTGCTTGCTTTCCTAGCAGGTATACTTTGAAATGACGGCATCCCCAGAGAATAGCTAGGGCTTCTTTCTCTATGTGTGCATAGTTCTGCTCGGGTTTGGTGAGTGCTCGGCTGGCGAATGCGATGGGGAACACATTTCCTTCATTGTCTGTTTGGGTCAGCACTGCCCCTAGACCGACCGGGCTGGCATCCACAAGGAGTTCAGTGTGCCTTTCTACGTTGAAAAACGCCATAGTTGTTGATGCTGGCAATGTGTCCTTAATTTGTTGGAATGCCTGTTGGTGGGTTGCTGTCCACTCCCATTTTTGGTCCTTCTTGGTCAGTTCTCGGAGTGGGCTTGCAATGTTGGCGAGGTCTGGAATGAAACGCGCACAGTATGTCGCCATTCCCATAAAACTTCTCACCTCAGTGGCAGACTGGGGAGCTTTTGTGTTCATTATGTCGTTGACTTTGGCCGGGTCAGGGGATACCCCTTTGGCGCTGAAAATGTATCCGAAGACACACAGCTCCTCCTTCGCGAACTCACACTTTTCTGCATTTAGCGTTGGACCTGCTTCTTCTAGTCTGCCCAAGACTGCTGCTAAGCATTTGTGGTGTTCTCTTTCGTCTGACGCGTGCACAAGAATGTCGTCTCTGATGCTCGTGGTGCTGTCTAGGCCAGTGAGGACACTGCGAATTTCGTGTTGGAATACCTCTGAGGCTGACGATATCCCGAAGTTCAGCCGTTTGTATCTCATTAGGCCGAGGTGAGAAGAGAATGTGGTGATTTATCTGGATTCGCTGGCTAATCTGAGCTGGTGATAGCCGGATCTGAGGTCAAGTTTACTGAATAGGGTGGCACCTGTGAGGTCAACAATGAGCTCATCTATCATTGGGGTTATGTGGCGTGTTCTTCCGATCGCTACATTGGGAGGTCTCATGTATATACAGATTCTTACTGCGTTAGGTTGCTTGGGTTTCTGGGCCACTACCATGGGTGACACCCACGGAGTCGGTCCTGATGTTTTTTCTATTATTCCTGCTTCTTCAAGTTTGGCCAGTTCTTTCTCCACTGCTTCTCTCAGGTGAAATGGTATCCGTCGGTGTCGTACGGCCTTTGGTTCTATGGTGGGGTCTATGTGCAGTTTGATGGTTCGGCCTTTTAGACACCCTATGCCTTGGAATAGTTTCTTGTGTTGTTGTAGTAGGTCATCGAGTTTGTTGTGTTGGAGGTCAAATGCAAAATGGATTTAGTTTTTCTGCCGTCCTGCAGCTAAGTAGCGTCTCACAGCCGGCATCTACGACATAGATGCGCGCCCGGCAGTTAGTGTTTTTGTGGGTGAAATCGGACTTGTAGGATCCTTTCACGGGTAGGGGTTTCTTGCATCCGTATGCGTACAGTCGGACTTTCTTCTTGTGGAGTGTGGGCTTCGGGTGAAGTTTGCTGAAGGCTGTTGCTGGCATTACGTTCACTGTTGCACCAGTGTCGATGACTACTTTCAGTGGCTCACCATTGGAAATGACTGTGCACGACGGCCTCTTCCTTTGTCGTGATCGGTGTGGTTCGACGGCTGATATGAGGTGTATTCAGTATATTCTTTTGTTCCCCTTCTTCCGTCTCTTCCTCCTCTCAGGGGATATGCTGTCGTCGCTGTCGTCACTATCGCTCGTGTCAGAGGGTCTTTGCGAATGGTCGATGGCTCTGGCTTTTCCTTTCCGGTTATGTTGGTATGAAGATTCTCTTGGTGCAAACTTCTTCCGGCACTCTTGTGTCGGTCGGGAGGGAGCCTCCTTGTCGTTTCAGTTTGGCGGGTTCAGGCAGACTGCAGCATAATGATTGAGACGGTTGCATTTTCTGCACGTGGACCCCCATGCCGGGCATGACTCTCCTTTGTGCCATGGGCCGCCGCACCATTTGCACGCTTTATTTCCTTCTTGCGGCATGTGTGTTTTCTGGCCATATTTTGCGCAAGTGTTCTGGTGTTTGGATATGGCTGGGACGTCTTCTGTTGGCTTGGGGTTGTCAAGCGGGAGTCGTTGGATTGCTGCCTCGATCACTGCAACTTGGTCTTCTGTCTGTTCACGGAGTCGCACCATTTCTAGGATGCGAGACAGGCGCATGTTCTTCTCTGAGAGTACAGCTCTTCTCAGCTTTTCCGAGGATATGCCATTGATTATTTGGAGACGGATTGCGAATTCTTCGTCCGGGAATTCACAGCCGACTGCCATTTCGCGAAGGCGAGCATGAAATTTGTCCACGGTTTCTTTCTCCCGCTGCCTGGCCATGCAGAAGTGAAAGTGTTCATAGTCCGGGTTGATATCTGGCCTAAACATGTTCGTGAGCACGGCTTTGGCCGCGTCGTAGTTGTTGTGATCTCCGTGGTCCGGGGTGGCGTTGAATAGGCGTAGGGTGGCAGCCCCAACTTTGAGCAGGAGGAAAGTACGCTTCTTTTTTGCTATGGTGATGTCCCTGGCATCAAGGTGCATTTCGAACTGTCACAGCCAGATTTCCCACCTGATGGCTGCTCCCGTGGTGAACGGATCAAAAGGCGGCATTAGTGCAGTTAGCGCTGGGTCTGGGTGATCCGTGGTGAGGCTCTTTCTGGAGGAAAAACTCGTGCTGGCCCTCGCAGGGCTGGTCTCCGAGCTACACATGTTGTGCTGAGTCTTCTGTGCAGGGTGCATGACTTGTTGTGAGGGTAGTTATTGGGGCACACTCATCGTGTTTTTTTTTCCACTTGCCGTGGCGACACGAGTTCTCTGAGCTCTTTTCTTTCTTAGTATGATGTGTAGGTGTCCCAGAATGTCACTGCTTGTCCTGGAAGCACAGGTAAGAAGACAAAGGAACGTTGGCTAGTAGGTGTCTCCTCATTTTTTCCTACAATGATGGTGGAAGCGCAGGGGTGAGGTTGTGGGGCCTGGAGGAAGGCTGTTGGCGTCCCTGCATCAGCCACGTGGAGGACTGACGGATGCTGGCGGTGCGTGTAAGACACGCAGCTCTGGTCGGGATATGCACGTACACACGCGTATGATACGCGACTTTGATCATTGCTCTTACGGGTGCTTCTACAGGGAGGTACCTGTCTCCTTGTATCTGATGACACGCTGATAGTGCGCGTGTGATGCTGAGCTCCGGCTGGCATACGTGAGTGGAGCACCTGAGTTGTTGTGGCAGCCGTTGATGGGGCGCGTACTACACGCGGTCTGCCGTGATGTCGCTGACGGCCCGTGGCCTCGTTCTGCTCCGGTGGTGAGCGTGCAGTTGGGGCACACCCAGATCCGCGTATAAACGTGTGGTACACGGAGGTTGTTCCTGCGTTTTTGGTCTCACGGGTGCAGTGCGAGCAGGTACGCGGCTCCTCACCGTTGGGGCCACGCTGCCATGATGTCTTGGATGGATGATTCAGCGTGGACCGTTCCACGGCCTCATCGCCAGTGTGATGTTGGTCTGCTGGTCAGCATGCAGACCCGACAACTAGAGATGGGCCTTGATGGGCCCGCGATGGCACGCAGCACGCAAGGCAAAATAAGACACGACCACTCCGTTGGGGTGCATAAACCCGGACTGGCGTTCTGACGCCAGTTCCGGTGGTACCTTTATTTTTCCTGTGTCACGTGACCCGGAACTACCTGGGCACGTGACACCACAATGCTCACGAACAGGAAGATGCGCTGTTCAATAAATGCCCAAGTGAGCTGTAATGTAAACTTGAAAATCCCCCATTGCAATGCAGACCTCTCCATCTCAATCAATGCATGATGCTTTCACAATGATAAGCAATCACATACTGATATGATAACTAACCTTCGCCAGGAGAGGGTGGGTTACTTGGGAAATGATGTCTCAGTAAGGGGTGCACTTTTACTGTTCACTTGAATACTCATCTAGATATGTGTACCCATATATAATAATGGTATAACTTAGCAATGTATTTGTCATTTCACACTCCCCGGTGGCAGTGCATATCCTCTGAAACATAGGCACCTCACAGCCATGCAATGTCCTCCTGACCTTGCTGAGGAGCAATGCAATGCCGCACACACTCGGACATGCAACACCCTAAGATGGACGTTCAGCTTGCTGAACAGCCCATTCGTACGTTTGCATTGCAATTGCGGGGATAATATTGTGCCCCAGAAAATATTTCTACAATTGCAGTACGCGGTGTCACGCTACAGCACTTTACAACCAGTCAGACAGGTAGCATGCAGAAGAAGGAGGTGAGTACATGGACAACGCAGCCGAGGCAGAGGAAACAATGACCAAAACAGTTACTTTTTGTACTAACTCCGAACACAATTAACTGTTAATGTTCTGTGTAGCACCATTGCACTAAAGTGTGGAAATGTTTTGTCTGTTACTTTTTTAATAGCAGCTCCCACTTTTTTCCTTCATATCTGCACACACCTCTATAATGCCAGCAAAGTGCAATCATTTCTTATTGAAACTTCTGGACTGCTCTGATCATTTACTGACTCGAAGGTACTTATATACGTCATTACATTGCAACCATATGTGGTCATGACTTTTTATATAGACTGATCGCCCATGACCTCTCTTGTAATAGTTATTTATCAAAGGAATAAGGACTGGGCATGTGGATGGTAGGTGTCTGCCTTCTCGCGCTTGTTGGGTGTGCCCAGCCTCCACATACATTTTTGTTTTAAATACTTGCTTATAGGGATAATATGATGTAATATTGTTTGCTTAATACATTCTATA
Organism: Ambystoma mexicanum; assembly: GCF_040938575.1. Lineage (NCBI taxonomy): Eukaryota > Metazoa > Chordata > Amphibia > Caudata > Ambystomatidae > Ambystoma > Ambystoma mexicanum. The sequence continues at coordinate 1,175,328,243 of NC_090925.1, read as the reverse complement.
GTTGATGATTCTCCATTCATTAAAAGGATGGATGCAGAAAATTATCAACGCCTTGGCAGCAAGTATTGCAACTCCTCTTCCCTTTTTTAGAAAAAATCTTTCCTCTTGTGTCATCTTCGTTTTGTCTAAGGACACAAAAAACGATAATAGGTTATAGGTTTTCGGTGTATTTACAGGTAGATATTTATATGATATATACTGTGTAGAACTATATGATAAGACTATTCCTCACCCATTCTTTAGACGATGGCATTTATCACTTGGAAAGTCAAGGGGCTGAACATTCCAGTAAAGAGTCAGACAGTACTTGCACATTTGAATAGACTGAAACCGTTGGGTGCATCTATACAAGAAACGCATTTGTCTTTACAGAAATCCACGAAATTGAAAAGGGTTTGGGTTAGGGATGTAATTGCTAGTCAAACAGAAGAAAAATGTAATGGTGTTGCAATACTGATTAGAAAGTGGATGAATTACAGAATTCTACGTAAAGAGGCAGATACTAAGGGAAGATGGGACCTAATTAAGTTACAAATGAACTCTCAGATATTGTCCATTATCAATATATATGGTCCCACGAACCCGGATCCCATGTTTTGGGTCGATATGATTTTTCTTTTTTTTTTTAGTACAGTCTGATTTAACTAACCTCGTTGCATGTGGGGATTTTAACAACATTATCAATCCATTCGTAGACAAAAGATCAACCTGTCAATTTAGAAGTAGCAAAACACATAAGGAATTGTTATGCTGTTTTGCAGAGGTTGGTTCGGTAGATTCCTGGAGACTTGCACATCCGTCAGATCTTGACTACACGTTTCATTCTGTCCATCATAACACTATGTCCCATAATTACTACATTTCCATATCCAAATCCTTATCTGGTGAAGTGATAGACTGCAATAGAAACCCCAGTATTATCGAATCATGCCCCAGTAATCACGAATCTGTAATTGGACAATGGGCCTCATTATAAGTCCAGCAGTAACCGTGCCTGAAATTCCAGCAGGTTACTGCCGGATTCGTATTGTCGAACGGGAAATCATATCATGCCTCCTTTATTGTATATATTGGCCTAAGCCCAGTCGCTCTGCGAAGAAATCCGCGTTGCAAGGCCCTGACCTTAGATCTGTGTTAGCTGCCATTTTAGGTTCATCCGCCATTTTAGATTCTCACTCTAAAGTCACCCTGTGTTCTAAAATGGTGGACAGTGTTGTTTTGAATGTAACATGGCCGTCTTGACCTCTGTATACAAGTTAACGTGTAAACTGCCCGCATGCCAAATGTTAGGGTCATGTACTGAGACCTTGTCCTTCGTTGACCTGTGTATAAAGGATTACCTCTGCCAACGAAGCTAATCCATGAACATATATTGTGCACAATACTGTTGGAGCATCTTATGTGAACACTTGTTTTACTATATTGTCCAAGATATGTGCGAAGGGTCAATGAGAAATCCAAAGACACACTGTTGCTATTGTAACTTGTTGGTGAATGTATTAAGGATAACCCCTAAATGGATGGATGCATAAATTAGGAACGAACTCGGCATGAACCCCTAGCCAAAGGAAATGGTTAACCTACAAGTGGGTTGGACATCATGTTTTGGATTGTATAAAAGGTGCGACTATTTTGATGTACAGTCCCACTCACTGAACACACTGAACAGGGCTGGTATTCGCTGTGTTTTACTGAGGGCCTGATAGCTATCTGTTGCTTTGTCTTTTGAAACTGTTCAGTCATAGAATAAAGATCTGTGCATCTTTTGAACCCGCGTTTGGTGTATTTCCTTTTGGGGTACTCAGCCTCGATATCTTCTTTTTGCTTTCACAGATGGCGCCCGAATAGGGACCCTCAAGATTGATGCCAGCTCGTTGAAGGTTGACGCGGCTATCGGACCGGGATCGGACGGTGTAAAAGAGGCCCCTTTCCTGAATGAGACGCGACACCTCAGCAGCGCTGCACAGCCCGATCCCTGGACGGTGAGCACATGGTCCGAGTCGGCACCTTGACGAGGGTCAACTTATTGAGGCGGGCAGATTTGCTGAAATCACCAAACACGAGGTAAAATTTGTTAGAAAACTTTGAAATCCGATCGGACCTCCTTAGGCTTGATCAGGTGAGTCGTGACCCGATTCTTAAGTATCCTGATCATTTGTTTTGGGGTATTGTTCTTGCAAGTACAATTATTGAATAGGTAACACCAGTATTCTGATATGCCTGGGAAATTGTCTGCCTGCTTCAGGGCGTTGTTCATCAGTGACAGACAATCTTTGGAATGTAGCCATCTGGCGCCACAGGAGGGGTCGCCTGCTTGTACTATGTACTGTAAGCATGGCATTGGTAGTATAGTGTTTAATGATATTTGGCACAGACAAACTAGACATGCTTTCGAACTTCAGTGGCCAATCAATGGTAGTTTTGAAATCCCTCGAATTGAGTATTTAGAATCAATATTAGTAAAGAAAAAGGCTAGACCTGCAGCATTTGACATGTTACAGACTTGGAAGAAAGAAGCTTTACAGCAGCTTAAGAGTAGAGAAAAACATGCGCGCCGTCATAAGACGAACGCCGAAAAAGCGTTCTTATATGACCAAGATAAACAGTCTCAGTCAGCTAGGAATATGGATAGGGCTTTCTCACTTGGTACCCCGAAAATCTATCCTTATAAAGACTTTCATGTTTCTGATGAACTTATTGATAAATTGTTAAATGAACGAAGGCCTGGTGCCACTGCGCCACCTCCGTATGTTCATCTTCCTGCTGGTTTGCATGTTCCTGCTGTTATTCCTCCTTCTGCTGCTCCTATCTTTCCTCCTGCTGTTCCTCTTCCTCCAGTCGTTGGTCCTCCTTTTGTTGCTGCTCCTCCACATGCTCCTCCACTTTTGCCCGTTGCGCCAGTGATAACTCCTCAGTTGAATTTGCCTATTCTTCCAAGTGGTCCTGCACTGCTTGTAGTAGATCAGGGAGCAGGATCGATGGTTGTCACTCGCAATACTGTACCTCCAGAGAAGAAATGTGAATTGATTGCGTGGGCTAAGCATTGTAAGGAGAAGGGTGATCAAGCTCAACAAGAGTGGATACTAGAAACATTTTTGACCATCCTTCTGCCGCTTACCTCTCTGAAGAACTTCCTTTTGACGACATTCTGTTTCGTTAGGATTGCCCGAAGCAGGGGTTGGAACCGACACCTATTCTCGTTAATCAAAAAGGTCCCTATGTTGAAATGATAGTGGGAAATAGGAAACATCTATTCTTGATAGATACAGGGGCACATAAGTGTTCCATTGATCATTCTCGGGTTCCAAACATTCCATTGTCAGGGCAAACTAAAGTTTCTGTAGGGTTTTCTGGCACACCAGTTGCCTGTCCGGTTTCTTCACCGGTACCTATTTCTTTGGGTCCCTTTACGGACCATTGTCCATTCCTTTTGACTTCGAATTGTGGAGAGAATTTGCTGGGGTTGAATCTGTTGAAGGAATTAAATGCGGTAATTCATTGTTCCTCTGATGGAGTGCGTTTGAGGATTTCACCACAGCAACGTTCTGTCTCTCGATTCTTGACTAGACCTTCGCCGCCAGAGTTTAGTGATGTTCCGGAGTGTTTGTGGGCAATTGACGACCATGATGTCGGTGTTTTGCAAATTGAGCCTGTTAAAATTGTCTTGAAACATGGAGTAACGCTGCCAAGTATTCCACAGTATAAGATCTCGATCGATGGTGAGCAAGCTTTGAAATGCATCGTCTCTGATTTTGTGCATCGAGGGGTGATTGAGGAAATTGCAGGTAGTTTGTGCAATAGTCTGATTTTGCCCGTGTACAAAAAAGGCGATAATGTAATTCCTTTTCGTTTTATAATTGATTTGCGTGCCATCAATAAGATCGTCGCTCCACAATTTCCAATTGTGCCTGATGTGACGACGATATTGACTATGATTCCGGCTTCAGCTACTCACTTTAGTGTCGTGGATCTTAAGAATGCTTTCTTTAGTATTCCTATACACAAGGACAGTAGATACTTGTTTGTGTTCACCTTAGGGGGACGCTCCTTCACATTTACCCGTGCACCGCAAGGTTACACGGAAAGTCAGAGCATCTATAGTAGGGCTTTGAAAGAGCAGCTTGATACCCTTAAGTTGCACTCTACTTGTACACTGCTTCAATATGTTGATGACTTGCTTTTAGCTGCTGATTCAGAAAGCACTCGTAAGGAGGGCACTGTGGTGTTACTTATTCACATGGCTAAACATGGACATAAAGCTTTGCTTAAAAACTTTCAATATTGTTGTCAGGAGGTCGCCTATTTAGGCTATCTCCTGTCAAAGGAGGGAAGAAGATTGACGCCTGAACGGATAAAACTCCTTTCTGGCATGTCTATTCCAAATACACAGAAAGAAGTTAGAGCCTTGATAGGAATGGCTTCTTACAGTAGGCAGTGGATCCCCAACTTTTCGTTAACGATTAAGCCGATGTTGCCCTGATGAAGAAGGGCATTTCATTGCCATGGGACATAGAGCACCAGCGTGCATTTGATTTGCTCAAGACTGCATTGTGCTTGGCACAGGTTTTGGGCACACCAAATTATGAAAAGGCCTTTGTGTTGTTTGTCCATGAATGTGATGGATGTGCTTTGGCTGTATTAACGCAGGAACATGGAGAGAAGAGTAGGCCATGCCGGTTACTTTTTTTCCTCCCTCAATCCTGTAGCATGCGCTTTGCCAAGATGTTTGCAAGCTGTCGCTGCTGCTGCTGCATCTGTAAAACAGAGTGAGGGAATGGTCCTAGGCCATGCTTTAACCCGGATGGTACCTCACTCTGTGGATGTTCTACTGAACAGAACTCAAACGCAACACCTCACTTCCGCACGGTTGACGAGATATGAATTGATCTTGTTTGCACCGCACAATCAAACTAAGAGGTGTTGTGTTCTTAATCTGGCTGAACTCTTACCTTTCCCTCAAGGTACTGCTTGCCATGACGAAGAGTCACATGACTGCCTTTCCACTACCGAACAAGAGACAAAGGGTAGAATTGATCTAAAAGATACTCCTTTGAACAGTCCATAAGGGGAGCTGTTTTGCAATGGCTCCTGCTTCAAACTTCCGGATGGTACATCCACAGCTGCTTATGCAATCACTACATTGTGCACGGTCGTGGAAACCAAGAGAATCACGCATAACTCTTTGTAGGCCGCAGAGATTATAGCATTGACCCGAGCTTGTGAACTTTCCGAAGGGGTTACCGTGAATATATATACTGACAGACAGTATGCCTTTGGGGTGGTGCACAGCTTTGGGAGACTTTGGTCAGAAAGTCTTAACTTCACATGGTACAAAGATCCAGCATGGCTCCCTGATAGTACGGCTACTTTCAGCGCTTGCACTCCCTACTGAGCTGGCTATCGTAAAATGTGCAGCGCATCAAAAGATTGTAGATGATGTACGAAAAGGGAACGCTTTTGCTGATCAGATAGCTAAACAGACTGCCGCTGATCTCTCTTCAGACATGTATACTTCGAAGGAAGCCACAAATCCCTGTACAATGGATGAGGGTATTGATTCCGAAAGGGATATCCAAGCCAATGCCACATTAGAAGAGTCTAAGAAATGGGCTGAGGGCTTGGGGAAACACGATGATGATGGGTGTTGGGTGGACAGAGTTGAAGGGAAATGGTTACTTCCCGACACGTACATTATGATGATGGTTGTTATGGCCCAAGCTCCCACACATATATGTGCCCGTAAAATCACAAAAATGTTGGAAAAAGTATGGGTAAATGACAAAATCTCTAAGGTAGCTGAACACTTTGTTCAAGAATGTATGATCTGTCTACAGCATGATGTGGGAAAGGGCACGTCAACTCCTAGGGGAAGTTTTGGTCTACCTTCTGTCCCCTTCGAGGTTATACACTTTGATTTTATTGAGATGGAACGGTGTAATAATCTGAAGTATGTGTTAGTTGTCATCTGTGCTTTCAGCAAATGGGTTGAGGCTTTTCCTGTTAAAGACGCTACAGCCATGACTACTGCAAAGACTATGTTAAAAGAGTACTTCCCAAGGTTCGGGCTACCAAGAGTCATCTGGTCGGACAATGGTCCACATTTTATCACTGCTGTAATTCTGCAGATATGCGCGGGATTACAGATCGATAAACGGTTCCATTCGGCCAGACACGCTCAGAGTGCCGAACTAGTGGAAAGGTACAACAGCATTATTAAAACAAGCTCGTTAAGATGTGTGCCGGCACCAAACTAAAATGGCCGGACACCTTACCGATCGTGTTGTCATTGATGCGTACAACCCCTCGAACTAAGACTGGGCTCTCTCCCTTTGAGGTGGTAATGGGGAGGCCTGCTAATATCTGGAACATTCCAAAATGGCGTTCCTTGAGAAATGTTGAAAGTGTACTTCTTTCAGATTACTGTATCCAGTTGACTAAAAACTTGTATTTGATTTATCACCATGTGCGAGAGGCTTTACCTGTACGATACGAGGGCCCCGGTCACAGCATACGACCTGGGGAGTGGGTCCTCGTAAAGTCCTTTGAGCGATCGTCTTGCCTTGCACCTCATTGGCGGGGCTCCTTCCAGGTCCTACTGGTCACACAGACGGCGGTGCGAGTGTCAGGCCGGAAAAATTGGATCCATGCGACGCACACCAAGAAAATTCCACACCCAGTGCCATACGATACAGAAGAAGCAGAACCCCTGCATCAGTACTGCAACCAACAATCCCGAAGCAGTAACTGGCATCTCCTGTGAGATCTGGGGAAACAGCCATTCCACCCCCACACTCTCCAACTATTTTGTTTCCAGAGGCGATCCCCAATTGCGCCCCTGACTTCGCTTCCGCTCATTCGCCGCTTCCAGTGGGAAGTGACGACACGTTGTTTACGGATCAATCAGTACCAGGGATCACAAGGTACGATCTGCGTCCAAGGAAATAGACTTATGGCACGGTTCGGCTGTGCGCTCGGAGAAGAAGAATGTCATCAAAGGCTTGTTTTCTGGCCCGATTAATTGTTTGAAAAGGGGATTCTGTTGGCTAGTGTTTGTGGAAGGACTAAGAAGACGCTCGGCCTGGAGGTCGCCAGCTAAAAACATTGGTGTTTTTTCGTTTGAAGACTACAATGCCTGCAACCGCTTCCGCTCGTATGGAAAAGGGAAAAGACTGTGTGACCAGCTACGGGAATGAACATTTAACTATGTGGGCCCCAAAAATGTACTGCTGCTTTGTGATAATGTTAATTGGTTTTATAATAGTCAGTGTTTTAGGCTTCCGGTACCTAGAAGAAGTACATCCGCTTGAGAATTTGTTGCCGACTGAAAATGTACCCACTGTTTCTACTCCTTTCGTACATCTGCACACTCTATCTCCTAGGGACTCTCAGCATAGACAGAGATATCATAACAATACGCTATTACTCATTATGAGTGCTACACATGCCATCTTTAATAAGTCCAATTGTTGGGTCTGTTCACATTTACCGCAACACGGGGATAAGGGGCTAGGTTGGTATATTCATCCTCTACCTTTGACAACCTCATGCTATGCTTCCTTTAGAGCACAATTCTTTGGTCGCTGGAACGATAGCATCTCAGGGAACTTTGATGGGACTAATTTGAATCAGTTTGAAAATCGTGTTCTGACTCCCTTGGGGTGCTCACTCTTTGCAAATAGGAGTAAGCCCAATGTTGCTTCTATTAGGCCTTGCGATAGACTGTCTCGTCCATTTCAATATTTTATTTCTTTTAAAATGGTTCCTATAGGCAATAAGGATGCCATGCCTCCTTCCTACACTGTCAATCATAGCCCCAATTCAGTTTCTTTCTGCATACAGAGGAATGGTACTCAGTCATGGGGTAATTTTAAAGGTTGCGCCAACGTTGCGAATTTGACTGGGGAGGACAGACCTTTGTATGTAGGCGAACCTGTCTACTTTGTTTGGGTTAATGTAGCATTTCCATGGTTACCCAGGGATTGGCAGGGAACTTGTTATTTAGGGATCCTGTTACCCGGGGTATTCATAGCCAGTACCATAGAAGTTTCAAAGGCTCGTCCATGGCGGGACGAGGATGGTGACACTTCAGCACAAATTCTGGGCGATGTAGCTAAGTCCTTTGTGCCATTTTGGGGACAAATAATGAACTCTGAGGATATCAGGAGACTAGCGAGAGTACTGGAGAGAACCATCAACTGGACCACTGACATACTCTATAATATTTCAGAGATTCTTGGCTACAGCGGTCTGGTCTAACATGGCGACATATTCTTTCCATTTCTATCCATTGCACTAAGCTTCACTCAGTAAAGTAGGTCGCGTCTCACCGGGTTTGTGGTTTAGCCAAGGAAAGACCACCTATATATATATGAGCGAGATAGAATAACCCGCAGGGAGACTGCGCTCAATTTTCAAAAAGTGATTTATTATTTTAACAAGGTGCCCTTTGGGATGACACGTGTTTCGTTCTACTATGAGACCTTTTTCAAATCAGGGCTATAATTTAAACATAGCACATATAGAATATTGGGAACCATATTCAAATAAAAAGATAAATGTAAGTTTGACAATTTATATGATTGACCCATTTTACATCCAGATTGGGCAATACGCATGCAGTTATATGAATGGTTACAAATCCAAAACGAAACAAAAATGTCAAATGAAATTCAAAAGAATATTTAGTGCAAACCATAAAATAAAAAGCCAGACAAAAATGGGATGGGGAAGGGGATGGAGGAAGTAGGTGCAAGAGTAGACAGAGACAACTTGTTAAGTTCAATGCTTAGTAAAGGGTAGCATGGTCCATTTTGAAATGCATTAAATGTTATAATTTTACCTTGATTTCTCTAGTGTGCCTATTAGATTTAGCAGAACTGATCCGATGGGAATGGGGAAGTGGAAACACCGGCACCATCTCGTGATGGTGCCGGTGTTTCCACATCCGTCTGCAGGCGGGTGGTGTTAAACCCACCAGGTCAGACCTGGTGGGAATGACACCTCCTGCCTGCAGAACTCGAGATCACCCAGTCCAGAAACAACGGTGGCAGCGGATTTACCGCCACCGTTATTCCCAGACCGGGTGACTCGTAATGAGGCCCGATATCTGAAAAGGCTCCAACAGATGCAAATGTAATAATTCTTTATTCGATGATCATACATTTGAAGAGTCTAAAATGTAATCAGCTTTTTTAAATATTAATGAAGATGCTGATACCTCTCCAGCAATTGGGACACCTAAAAGGCAGCTTTAGGAGGGCATATAATACCTTTTGTGGGAATAAAAGAATTGAAGAAAGGTTTAGATGATATTTCTATTCAACTGAATAGCCTGGAAACAAGATATCACTCTATTGTGGATGATGGCCTGTTGTGGGCAATATTATTTCAACATTTTACTTTTTTTTTTTAAACTTTCCGAAAAAAACTTGTGGAGTTTTACTAAAATATAAATCAAAGATCTATCAAACTTCCAATAAGGGGAGAAAGGCTCACGCATCATATCTTAAAATCTGAAAATAAAGATGTAAAATCTCATTTGTTAAAAATGAATCAGGTAGGGTTTCATCATTAGGTAAATATATATTAGTAGTCTTTACCAAGTTTTACAAAAAAATATATTCTTCAGAACACATTAATTATTACGAGTTGGGCGGGGTGGGTTAAAAGCAACGGTTTTACAAGATACAGCTGTATTAGTGAGTTGAGCAGAAAGTTGGAGGATTCACCTCCAGCTATCAGCTGGAGGTAATTCTGACAAATATTCATCCTTTTATGGCACAATTACCACAGTGGAATTACTGCAACGATAATTCTGCTGAGTCTTGTGGAGTCAAACAAAAAGGGGTCTTACATCACCACTGCCACTTGTAATCTGGCTGTAACATCACCAGACCAAGTGGCAGTAACAGTAATTCCGTTGGGCAGTATTCTGGCGGATTTACCACCGGAATACTGCCTAGCTCGTAATGATCCTGATAATTTATTTTATCAGTTAAACAAGAAATCTTTCAGATATTGATTTAAGTCCCTTAAATAACCCTATGTATGTGAATGCAATTTCTAAAGCCATTAAAGATTTGAACAACGGTAAAGCACCCGGACCAGACGGCCTTTCAATAGAGTTCTTTGCACTATTTGCTTCCACCATAACTTCAAAATTAGACTCACCATGCACATGTGTTGCTGAGATTGGTAGAACTTCTGGCACATTCACTGAAGCCCTTCTGATACTTTTCACTAAAATATTGTCAAATAGAATAGAACCATTTACAGAGAAATTGATAAAACCAGATCACATAGGGTTATTTAAGGGAAGGAATATATCTTCAAATGCGAGACTATGGGGGTCATTCCGAGTTTGGAGGTAGCCCTGGTGCAATTAGCGCCATGGCTGCCTCCAAACTCGGGTCTGGGTCTAGGTTGTCAGAATGGGGACTTACCGGGTCATTCCAACCTTGGACGACCCGGTAAATCCCTATTCTGAAAACCATTCCCCATTCCCATTCAAGCACCCATAGGGCTCAATGGGAATGGGGAAGGAGCTAATAACGGGCCCGCAAATAGGGGGCCCGTTATTAGCTCCCTGGTCCCTTAACGGCTCCCACTAAGGCCGGCTGGTAAAACCAGCCGGCCTTAGTGGGACCCGCTAAGGGACCTCTGAATGCAGCGGTAGGGGGTTAACGGCACCGGCATCCTTACTGGTGCTGTTAACCCCTTACCGCCAGGGTCAGAATGAGGCCCTAGGTATGAATGTGCTTCATATTATTAACAAAAAGAAACAATTAGCTGATAGTTAAATGGCAATTGCCTTGAATGCGGAAAGAAAAGCATTTAATCAAGTGGGACTATCTTTTGGAGGCGCTTAAATGGCATGGCATTGGACGCGGCTTCCTATACCTGGTTAGAAAACAAGTGAAACTGCTAAAACCAAGCGAACAAGGAAAAGAGATTAATAATGATTAGTCTTGGATAGTTGGAGCCCTTGCTCTAACTAACCCACAGTAGAATGAGAAGGAGGAAGAGAGGCTACTGACATGTAGGTCATGGAACACATGCGGTTATAAACATTTATATTCAGGAGAGGATAGTCATCTTGACAAATATGAAATCCCATGTTTGCAGGAAACATGGGTAAGGGAAAAAACAATTTGTGAAAAATATGATGTCTACATCAACCCGGCAAAGAAAGGAGAAAAAGGAAAACCCTATGCGGGGTTAATAACTCTAATAAAAAAAGATGCATGACTAAAGGAAATTGACCATCTGATCCCTAACCCCGACGTGCACATTTTAAAACTGAGAAAAACACTACCAAACGATACAGTGAAGTTATAACTAATAAACATCTGTTGGAGTGTGAGCACCCCACAGACAGAGGCTGTTTTTTTGCAGATATAATGAATGAGGTTGATAAATCAAAGCAGGAAGAAAAAGATCATCTAATTATGATCTGCGGAGATCTGAATATAAAGCTATTAACTAAAAAGGGGATGCCAATAACTGAGTCAGAACTGAAGGCAAGAGATCTTAAATGGAGCACCAAAAGGAAAATTAGGGACATGAGGATGTTAAATGGCCAAACGACCAGGGATTTAAATGGAGCTGACACTTGGTCAAGGGGAATATATCGAGCCTGTTTAGACTACTGCTTCGTTTCTGAAAAATTAGTTCAATGGATCAAGTCATTTGAGGTAATGAGGCAAAAAATGAGTGACCATGACCTACTACGAATTAAGTTGCTAATCCCTGTGCAAGAACGAAGGTTACGGTTGATGATGCAGCAAGTGGAGATCACGGGGAGGGCTAAATAGAGTGCGAATAAAGCGTAAAGAACTTCCTAAGCTATCTAAGATATATGATGCCCATCTACAGGATAACCCCGGAAGAGGTGGACTACAGATGGCTGTTCAAAGCATTTGTAATAAATAAAGGACTGAATAAAAAGCCAATTAAGGAAAGAAAGCATGCCTATGATGCCTAGAAAAACTACAGAAGACAATTAAAAGATCTATTGACAAGTGACTGTGGGGACAAACAAGAAAAGATCAGGCAATGCAGGCAATGTAAGCAAAAATATAAGAACCCGACTGAGAGCTACCAGAGGAAGTAGAATTCAGCCAGATGCAGAAAAAATACTGGCAGCGATCAGCACAAGCAATAGTAAAATCTTATGGGATATTATTAACCATGGCCATGACTTACAAACATCTGTGACTATAGCCCAGATATCAGAAGATCGTTTGGTTGAACATTATACAGAACTATTCAGGAAACAAAATACAACAAAGGTGGAGCTGATAATTAAAGATTGAAAACCTTGTAATCTGACCTTTGATAGGGATGATATGTTGATGATGATAAAGGGTCTCAGTAAATCAAGATCCGCCGGACCAGACGGCAAATCAAACTATGGGGGTCATTATGAGGTTGGAGGTAGCCATGGTGCTATTAGAGCCATGGCTACCCCTTTACCGCATACCGGGTCTGGGTTCTCTGAATGGGGAATTACCGGGACATTCCAACCTTGGAGGACCTGGTATTTCCCCATTCAGGGAACCCATCCCCATTCCCATTCCAGCCCCCATAGGGCTCAATGGAAAACAGGCCCGTTAGTAACGGGCCGATTGTTAGCATGCTGGTCCTTTAGGGGCTCCCACTAAGGGCTCCTGGTAAAACCAGTCGCCCTTAGCGGGACCCGCTAAAGGACCTCGTAATGCAGCGGTAAGGGGTTAATGGCACCGGCACCTTTACCAGTGCCGTTAACCCCTTACCGCCAACCTTGTAATGACCCCCTATGTCACAAAGGAAAATGAGGAGTTTTGGTCTGAACTAATTACATCACTGTTTACACAAATACTGAGAACTAAGGAGGTACCAGCATCATGGAGGGAAGCACTAATAGTCCCTATTTTCAGGAAAGGAGATATGGGGTATCCATTCAACTACCGGCTGATAGCCCTCCTGGACTCGGTGGGAAATTGTTTGCATCACTATTATTGAGAGATCTGAAAAAATTGGCTACTTCAGAAGAGATGTTGGACCCGAGACATACGACGTTTAATTGCTGGAGTGGGTACGTCACTTAATCTCTTTGTTCTGAATCTTCTCAAGCATCGAGTCTTAGCCTCAAAAACCAAAGACTATCTAGGGTTTATAGACCCTGAACAAGCGTTCAATGGTATATGTCAGGAACGCCTATGGATGAAGCTGAAGAAATGGAACTGCCCGAGCGATTTAGTGGAAGCAATACAATCTCTCTACTCGAATACTGCAATACAGGTGTGGCTGACTCATGAAGGCACCCTAGCAAGAAATATCCAGACATATAGAGTGATAAAACAAGGTTGCGCCTTGGCACCGCTTCTGTTTGCCCTTTATATGGCAGATATGGAAGAATCTCAGAAGAGCATCCGGACCTTCCCACCAAAAATAAATAATGGAGTGATCTCATGGATCCTATATGCAGATGATCTGGTCTTTATAGACCAGACTGAAATAGGTCTGCAAAGACGATTAGATGCCTTCAAAGCCTATTTGGACGAAAATGAAATGAAGGCGAATGAAAAAAAATCAAAAAGCATGATAATGACCTCATTGAGAGGCAAAAAAAAGAAGTCATTCAACTGGTATATTAATAACCAAAAATTAGAGCAAGTGGACTCTATAATATACCTCAGAGTTTGGATAAATAAGAACTTGAATGAAATGGGTCAACTTTGTTTCATCAGAGAAAAACTAGTAAAATTGACAAACCAAGGGAGAGTGCTCCTTAATAGAAGCCCTATATGCACTTTTTATAAGCAAACAGTAGTGGCTGTTTTGCCTTATGTATCTGAGTCATTTTTAAATCTCTCCTGGAAGATTTGGAGCGTTTGTGAGGCTTATTTCTGGAAAAAAAATGTACGACTACCGAATTCATTGCCAGTATTTATGATAAGGCATGAACTTCACCTCGAATCATTGGCATCAATTGTCATGTGGAAGACAATTGCACTTTTCAGCAAATGTATGATGGTGACTCCACCAGCACATTTTGAACTTATAAACAATAAAGGAGATCAGATCTGCATCTAAGAAGCTGGGGCAACTGTTGTAAGGACTATTTGAGGAGTAATTATATATAAATATAAACATTGGTAAATAACCCCACTAAAGTTAAGAAAATCATCCAAAAAAAGGACTACATAGAAACCTTGGAATTAATGTTTAACAGTAATTATGGTTTTGACTCAATCTGTGAACAGAAAAAACTCAATCAGTTACCGAAATATTTAAAGTGATTCCTGTCACCATACTATCGGGACCTGCTGATGAGATGCAGATTAAACATTCTCCTGACAAAGTAGGTACAGCTATACAGAAAACAGATCAAGTCGCAGGAAGCCTATTGCCGTCTATGTAAAAAGGAGGGGGCAATTGAGACTATAAAGCATTTCGTAGTTAACTGCAGTAGTCTGTATACAAGTCGAGTAACTCACTTTGGCGAATATGCTGGATGGTATGAACGGTTCTCTGATGAAGAAAGGTGGGAGGGGCTGATGATGGCTGAAAAAATAGGAATGACAATTGCAGCCTTAACATTTATCGAGATTGCACTGAAGGAATGCAAACTGGCTCAGGAGGGCCCATGAGACTAACTGCCTTGAATTACGTTTCTTTGCTGTATCTGACAAATGTAAAATAGATTTAGTTCTTCTTAGGGATGATGTATACTAATGTTAAAGGTTTAAAAAGAAATAACTAATAAAACATTATTCAAATAATATACCTGGTTAAACTTTTATACTCTGACCCTAAAACTTCTATTTTTATGAATGTCCACTTTTAGCCCTTTTCCTCACTCCAAAGAGGTACAGGACAGGGTGTTCCTTTATCTCCTATTCTTTTTGTTTTGTCCATTGGACCTTTGTTGGAACTCATTCATATGACAATGATATCCTGGGTATTAAGTGTGACAAATCTAAAATTAAAATCACAGCCTGTGCAGATGACATATTATTATTTTTTTAAACCCATGGTATATGATTAACCTAATGTAAACTATTACAAAATGTTCATTTTTTTCTGAGTATAAAGTAAATAAGGAGAAATCAAAAATGATGCCACTTAATTCACTGTCTCAAACATGATTTTACAAATTCCGGTTTGAAGTGGTGGCCCTCTTCCATTAAACATATGGGAATCTTTTTTGCTCCCTCGAATTCAGAAATAATTAAAATAAATGTGCAAATCCTTTTGTTGAGACTATGTGACTCAATAGCTTTGTGGGCCCAGCTATATTGAATGTGGTGGTGCATCTTGGAATCCTTTAAATTATGTTCTGTAAGTGACTTCAATCCAGCAATCCAACTAAGCCAATGCTTAGGATGGGATGCCCAATGGAAGTCCTCATTTATATATGTTTATGTCAAAGTTCTTAAATCTGGATGATGAACCCTTATATAACACCCCTCTCTTTGAATCCCCCTGACCTCACTGAGCCCAGAAGTAGGTTTGTTTTGCAAATTAAAAGGTTTATTGGAAAAATTAAGCAATATATATATATCACACTTTTATGAATAAAATAATATTTGATAGCACACTTATGAATATGACAGTGATCAACAGTGGGTAATACTACAATAGCACACTCTATTTAATCAATGAGGAGTTCGTATAGAAAGGATAAGGTAGCAGAGAATACGTTGTATGGTTTCAAGGAAATGCAAGGTGGTAAAGAATGCAACACAGAAATAAACTTGATATGGTTTCACCAAGAGATAATATGATCACCTTGTTTTTTCCCTTGTGACAACTCACTCCCCCCTTATGCAATAGGAAGAGATGGAAATGAGGACACACAGGTTTCAAGAATACAATTAATAATGCAGTTCAATTCCAGTTCCCTCCAGCACGCTTAGAGAGAACAGGTATGATTTAAAGCAGGCAAAGTCCTTTTAGATGTGATTGCAATGAAGTGAAAAATATGCTAAAAATGATTTTAATTCACTAAAGGAGATTCAGGGTAGGTGATAGTTACTTTGGATTGGTACAGGTCAACACTAGCAATGATTAATGAATGATTATCAGATTGAAAACGAAAGTCAGCAGTTGCAAGCAAAAGACAGCTATTTTGACAGAAAATGAAATGGAGCTAAATTGCAATTTGTGGCACTTTTTCCACGTGCGTAAATCGTGACTACAAGGAGTTGGGTTTGTTGGAACGCTTAGGATCTTAGCTTTAAAATGACAGTTAAATTTCGCTTCTAGGATGTGCGGTTCAAAAGATACGGACGTTTTTGTGGAGGTAGATTTTCAAAAATAAAGTCAAGATTTCAGAATGACAGATGACGCTTTTACAGATTTGAAATCACAGGATGGACACAAAATTCTGAATGCAGTTCTGGACAGGTTGAAATGGATGGGATAAGATTACTTTAGACTAAGAGATTGGTTCTGTACAGTTCTAGACTGGATACTCACTCCTAGCTTTGGAATAGAATGGACCTCGTCACAGATCTGGTCAGGTTTGGGCTGTGGTTCTCTCGTCCACCAGACAGGTCTCAGGCCCTCTGGGTTCTGCTCACAGCACGGCTTCTGGTCTGCTATCGGCACTGCACGGCGGTCTAGTCTGGTCTCTTGAACTGGATCTGATGGGTTCTGGATACAGCTCTGCTTTCTCTGGATCTCGGTTCTGGCATGGGGTTCTGGGCTAGAAGCGAACAGCACAACAAGGCTGTTGAATAGTTTGGTTAGGTTGCTGGATTCTGAGGCCTGTTGAGAAGAGTTCAGCTTTTGGGTTAGGCCCCTGCTTAAGGTTCTAGAGCTGGGTTCTAGAGTCTGGTCTCTGAATCTATCTGGAATCTGGAGTCTCTGGAGTCTGGAGTCTTTGTCTGGATCTGGTCTGGCAGAGCGCTTCGCAGGAATCTGTGAGTAGTGGAAAGAGAAGTCCCGATCTGGGTCTCAGCAGTCTCTTTTTATGTCTTTTCACAGTGGGTGTGGGGGCTGACTCTACATGCCCAACCCACTAAAGATTTGACAGGTTAAAGGATTTCCTGTCCTCTGACTGGAGAAAGGAGTGGTGAGTCAGAGTTATGCTGTGTTTATGCCTCAGCTGTAATCCCTCCCCTTTGGTTTCTCATAGAAAATCAATTTTTCATAACAACCAGGTTTCCCAGATACACAAGTTGTTGAGAATACATGTACACAACATAGATTAATTAAGGTACATTCTGTTCCGACTCTGATTTTCCTAAGAGCTTTAGGTCAGAAATGACAACCTATTCACGATTTCGGTGGGTTTCGCAATATTGGTCCGGCCCCCAATTTT
Source organism: Ambystoma mexicanum (assembly GCF_040938575.1). Taxonomy (NCBI): domain Eukaryota; kingdom Metazoa; phylum Chordata; class Amphibia; order Caudata; family Ambystomatidae; genus Ambystoma; species Ambystoma mexicanum. Next base: position 1,175,310,932 of record NC_090925.1, on the reverse strand, counting down.
ACACAGACCTACACACCCTCTCTGAGCATATTACTGGAAGTTCTTAGGTTTCTAACATAAGCACTGCATCCACAATATTAATAATTACGGGGCTTGGCCTCAGAACATCTGACGGTGTCCAACTTAGTCTTTAACTGTCAGTGCATTTTTCATTTTAAGACTCTCAAAGTTGTACATTTCTGGCAGCTTGGAACACTTTGTAAATTGCAATTTTATAAAACATATATTTGCTCTCAATTGAATTCACCCATTGGTTTATCTCCTCCCCCAGAAGCTTGGCTCTGACTCAGAGGTCACATGTCTTGTTTCTCCCAGAGCAGTGTTGTTCAGGCACACCCAAATCAGCATATTATATTCAATTGAAAGAGTCTATTGTCTTGACTGAGGGCAGCAGACCAGGGTGCCACTCTCCATCTGATTAACATGACCATGCGATATCCTGCCTTCTGGTGTAGGCCTGAGGTGTGAAGGGTTCTCATGGGAAAGCAACCCTTTTGAAGTCTGAACTGCATCAGGCTGCCTTCTAGTCAATTGCAACTTAGTTCCTTGTAAACAAAAATATAACATTATAAACTTTAAAATAAGCAATATCTCCTAAAACCAAGTCTTTTTCAACATGAAATCACTGGGTGGCACTCTGTATGGCATTTAGATGGAATTCTCTTGCTTGGCATATTTAGCTTCTGAAATACAGCTCTCCTGTCAAAATTTAGATCACCAGCGCCTGTCAGAGGCGAGCAATGGTACTGCACCCATTTTGACAGCTGTCTATTTTTTAAAAGGGGATTTTACTTTAATGGCATGGGATTCTTCCTAATATTGTACTGATGTGGATTCTTGCAGTAGAGTAATGTGGAACACACCCCAAGAAGGTTGGATCTTTTTGGTGGTTTTGTGAGCCATGATTTTAGCAATGTTTGACACCAAATAAAATGGATTTTTAAACAGATCTGTATTCCTTTGCAATCAGCATTGCTTTTTCCAATTGGTTTCAGGCTACTGTGTGGGTATCCCAATGGTGGTTTTAGGCAGTGATCTCCTGTGCTCACTGACATGGCAAAAGTAGATGGCAGCCTATCTTTCAGATTTTCACTGTGCATTTTTGGATGATTTCTGGCAAGCAGCATGCTTTCCGGTGGCTATTTTGATGTTTCTGCTACCAACAATTCACAGTACTGTTGTAGGGCTTGGATGCGTGGGTAAAAACATCCCACAAGCCCCCTCTTGCGATGGTGTTGATTTTCCATCAATGGAACTCGCAAGACTGGGATGTTAGCCTCTTCTTCTTCTGATTCCGCAGATGGCAAAGATCAGCATCTTTTCCTCCATCAGGGGTAGATCGATTGGTTCTCCTTGCCAGTCCTGATGGGAGTATTGGGCGGCACTCCGGGCCCCTCAGATCTATGCTCCCAATCCCCGGGTCATCCTCCTTGGTCAGTCTCCATGGTTTATCTCTCCTAGGATGACAAAGCAAAGCGGCAGCAACATATTCGTAGATATTTCCCCACCACTATTAATGTAGTGGGGTGAACATATACATTTTATAAATCAGGAGACATTTGCATTCTTATCATTATATTTTATAGCCTATATGTGGAATATTTTAGGGTTGGAATGTTATTGATCTGGAGCAGCCCCCTCTGGGGTTCCAGCGGACTGCTCCACTTGCTGCAGAGTGTGCCTGGGATGGCAAAACTTTAGCTGATTAATGTGTACCCACTTATCTTCCCCCTCTGCCAAACTGCCTTTGGGGATGCAGATCTTGTAGGCGACTGGTGAGATCTTGTCTACAATTTCAAAAGGTCCGTTCCAGGTAGGCAGAAACTTCCACTGTTTGGCCTGGTTCCTTCTTTCTTCAGGTCATAGTGGGTCTTCATGCTATCGGCTGATCTCTCTAGATTTCACTGAGCATAGGCAAAAGCATGTTGAAGGTGTCTTCTTAAAATTTCAACATACTCATGAGTTGTGGAGGCATTGATCAATGTCTGCTCTTGAGTCCTGTAGAGCAGATGCTGGGGAAGCACCATCCTGCGTCCAGTCATCAGCTCAAACAGTGACATTTTAGTTGCAGATGAAGGGATAGCATTGATGGCCATTAGGACAAGAGGTAAACGAATATCCCAACTTGGCCCAACTTGGCCCAGAATCTGCCACAAACTTTTTTAAGATGCTCACAATGGTTTTGTTGTAGCGTTCTACTGCACCAGAAGAGGCTGGCCGGTAAGCAATATGTAGCTTCCTTTTATCCCCCAGTATCTCCCACATATTTGTCATTACTTCGCTGGTGAAATGGCTACCTCTGTCTGACTCAATCCTTTGGGGCAGTCCAAAACACGAAAATATGTGGTTGATCATCAGGGCAGCTGCTGTTTCTGCCTTGCAGTTTGAGGCCGGGAGACATTCTACCCATTTAGTAAATAAGCATATCACTGTCAAAATATACTTATTCCCCCTAGAGGAGCGAATCACGGGCCCTATAAAGTCGACTTGTAAATCTGACCATGGCAGTGTCATCCCCTTCTTTTGGAAAGACACACGGTGTGTGAGGGATGTTGGCTGAAATTGTGCACACACGAGACACCCCTTGAAGTATTGGTCGAGGTCCTGCCCCATGTGTGGCCAGTATGCAACCTCTCTTAAGATTTCAAGTGTTGTATGAAACCCCCTATGACCAGCTTTGGCCGCATCATGGGCGTGACTTAACATCAGGCTTCGAAATGAGGTAGGAACCACACACTGATCATGACCAGCTTGGGATTTCCTTACCAACAAACCGTCTTGGATTCGGAACATTTTTGGACATTTCATCAACACTCTGAGGTCCTCTTTCCCAATGTAATCGGCATCCGTCAGGGGAAAGTTCTCAGGGTCCGCAATATGTTGGTAAAACTTACCAATTATTGGATCCCCTTTTTGAGCCATAATCAAATCAGCATCTGGGGTCTCCTTACTCCATTGTGCAGATGAAAGATCATTGTGAGCATTTGTCTGGGACCTAGTGATAGCAGTGACCTGGATTTCCCCCAACTGGGACTCGATCTCTATTAGATCCCCTTGGATGGCCCCGGTTTTGGCCAGCTGATCAGCTAAGTCATTTCCAGTTTTGTCTGGTCCCTCTACTTTGGAATGACCCTTGATCTTTTTCCAGTAGATGGTCAACCCATTCGAGGTGACCAGATCATCAATATTTTGGATTAACTTCCCATGTTTCAAGGGCTTGTTATTAGCACATAGCATGCCTCTGGTTTTCCAATTAACCAGGTGCTCCTTGAACCCGTTCCGTACATAATCCGAATCTGTGATTATGACCAGTTTGTGGAGTTGATGTTGGATAGCAGTGAGGATGGCTTGATGCAAAGCCATCAACTCTGCCACCTGACTACTTCGGGGACCAATCTTGTACCTAGCGGAGGGTTCTGGGGACTCATTCACCCATGCATTCCCTACGCCGCCCACAAGTTCTTTCTCCCCGTTGTTGTCAACATGGTAAGAGCATCCATCCACATAGACAGTGGGCATTCCCTCATACTTAACTTCTTCAAAGACTTTGTGTGGGGATTTAAGGTATGCCTCCATGTTGTCCTTGATTTTTAGACTTTTGTCCTCGAGACAGTTTTCTCTGGCACAATCATGCAAGTCAGCCAGACCTTGCACGAGGGGACTCTTCTTGTTTTGGCCATATCTGACCTCCACAGGAAAGAATTGCATTGACAGGATCCAGGAAGTAATTCGGGAATTACTCACATTTCCGGCCCGGATTCTGTCACTTTGGAGATATTGCAGAGGCTGGTGTGGAGTCTCCACTATGATGTGTTCCCCCTGGATAAACGGGCAGTAATTCTTCAATGCCCACACCGTTGCCAGGAGTGCCTTCTCACAATCGTTGAATTTTTCCTCCACACAGGATAAAGGTTTACTCGCATAGGAGATTACTTTATTGACCTTGTCATGCTTTTGATATAATACTGCAGTCAAGCATGTATTAGAGAACCCTGTCTCCAAGAAAAACTCCTTGTTTCTGACAGGGTAAGCTAGGCAGGGCGCTTGTGAGAGGCTCCTTTTGAGTTGTCTTACTGCCTCAGCTTGTTCTGGACCCCATTCCCACTTGACCCCCCCTTCAAAAGATGAATCAGGGGTCTAGTGATCTCTGCGTAGCCCTCAATGAACTTCCTGCTGTAATTAGTCAGTCCAAGGAGGCTCCTTAGTTCCCGCAGAGTTGTGGGGTCTTTCAGTTTCTGAAGTGCTTCCACTTTCTTTTCCTGGGGACAGAGACCCTGAGGAGTAATCTCAGGCCCCAAGAAATTAACACAGGTTCTACGCCACTGTGCTTTCTGAAAGGAAAGTTTTGCTCGGGCGGCCCTCATCTGTGTCAGAACATAACGGATCTCCGCTATGTGTTCCTCCACAGATGAACTTTTGATGAGGACATCATCTACATAAGCCAGGTTACCCCTCGCACCCAGGTCGGGTATGGCCTTGTGTAGGAAAATGTTGAATTCATTGCCGGAGTTGAGGTATCCGAAGGGAGTCCAGGTCCATGTGTACTGCTGGCCCCCAAAGGTAAAAGCCAGCTTGTATTGGTCCTCTCTACTGACAGGCATGGTCCAGTATAAATTGGTCAGGTCTATTGCAGTGAATACCTGTGACCACTGGATCTGGGCCAGCCCTTGGTCAATGTAGGGAAGAGGCCATCGGGAAGTATGGACCCGTTTGTTGAGCTCCCTAAGGTCAGCGCAGAGTCTCCACTGGCCATTTGGCTTCAATATTCCCAGCACCGGATTATTGAAGGTGCTGTGTACTGGACGGATTATCCCCCGGGATTCAAGGTTCTTAATTATTTCAGTAAGGGACTCCATGGATGCGAGAGGCAAGCGATATTGCTTCACAAACACTGGAGTCATGCCAGGGTCCGTGGGAATTGTTGTTGTGTGGATGTCGGTGCGACCACAGTCATATGAGTCCACCGCAAAGAGATCTTGAAAATCCAAGAAAACTTGTTTCTTCTTTTGCTTCTGCTCCAGAGTCACAAAGGCATCAGCTAGGTTGACTCTCTCTTCAACCATCTGCCTGAAGCCTGGAAAGATTTCTGGTTTCGCTATCTCAGCGGCCTCCTCCAGCTGGGTGGAGAAGTCCCTGGTCAGAGTGCTGATTTGGACTGGTGGCTTCAGGTGGGAAAGGCAGCCCTCATAGACCTGAAAAATCACCTCATCCCCTCTGAAGTCACAAGTCACATCTTCCTTACCATAAGGGCGGGAAATGTACACCAGGAAGTTCCCCCCATGCCGGGTAAAGATCCTGTCTGGTGTTGTATGGTCATCACTGTCACTGTCAAAACAGTCCTTTGGGAATGGTCCTAACAGTTAATTTCCTAAATCAATGGAAAAATGTCGGTCATCAACCGCCATTCCAATAATGGTGCCTGCGGCTAGAGTGATTCTCTTTAAGTCGCTGTTATCCACCTCTATTAGAATGGTGTCATGTTCTATGTTGACTAATGGTGTTGGGTTTACCCCCAACCCTTGCTGTTGGAGAGAAGCATTTAGATGAATATAAGCATCAGGGTTTTTCAATTTCTGTCCTCTTTTAACTTTCACTTCCAGGGTGAATTGTCGGGTCCTTTCTGGGATGGTGACTTCCTCTCCAATCTGAATTTCAACTGCATAAGGCAGCAGCTGAGCTGACCTAAATGCTTTCTCTTGGTCATCAAAGCCCATGGGATTGTCCGCTAATTGGGACCAAGCTTTGAACTTTATTAGGTCTAAACTAATGGCAAAGCGATTGAGAATGTCACTGCTTAAATAAAAGGCGGCAGTGACGTCACGCACGACTCAACAATTATGGACTATGCTCTTGTTGCCAATAGAGATTTTGAGCATACACCTGCTTGGCAGGAGATGTTTGGAATTGGGTGCTTCCAGATCCATTTCCCATTTGTCTATCAGTTTAAATGTGGGAGTGGCTGGATCTTTTGGGAGTTGGCGGAACATAGCTTCGCTGATGAAGCTCCTACCGTTGTTCACACACACTAGAGTGAGAATAGAGTCCTTCCCATCATTTAACTGTACAGGGATGAACAACTGCTCTCCAATTTGCTGAATATCAGCCAGGCTCTGAGCTGATTTCAAAGCTTTCTGGACTATTGGAGTAGGAACGTCTGATTGTGGATTGGTAAAGAATTTCAGAGTGTTTCCTTCCAGTGTGGAATACCACCTTAAACTGGAAGGAAGGTTGATTTTCAGAACTAGAGAGGACCCCCCTTCACCTGTCTGTTGTCCTAGTGCTATTACTGTCACGTCTGGAATTTGGTTGTTCTGGAAGTGAAATTCTACTTGGTCAGATTTGTGTTCGACCATGTGGCATGTGCTGTTTAAACTAACATGGTTGACACTCTGTTTTAATTTATTGGTCGGCTAGTCTGGGTCCAGAGGACCTTGTTTGCGCACTCTTTTAGGGGTGACAACCTTCTCAGGAGGTCATTCCCTAGTAAACAAGGGGTGCCCTCTGGAGTCACTACTATGACCGGGTGTTTCACCTTGTGTCGCCCATTTTTAATGTCCAAATCTGCAGTCCCCTCGATGGGAATTTCCTTCCCGTCAAAGTTCTGGAGTTTCCTCTACCTGAATTCAGTTCATCAAAGGCCTTTTCGGACAGAAGGGTAGCTTGGGATCCAGTGTCCACCACTGCCAAAATTGTGCTATGCCCCTGTACTTGTACCGGGGCATAGTATCTTCCCTCCTTCTCCGCAAGGGGGCACAGATAACGCACATTTTTGGACAACTGGTGGGCTAATTCTCTGGTTTTGGATATGGAGAGAGAAGAGATTTCGGCAGAATTCTGTGGAGAGTCTTGGGAATCTGAATGAAAAAGTTGGCAACTAGAGATAGGAGAAGTTTTGGGTTCCCCTGGTTCCGGTACTGGGCCGCCTCCCCCCCCCCCTTTTTGGAGGCAGTCACCAGGATGGGTTTGAAACAGGGGATTTTCATGTTGTTGATTCTGAGGTAGGATGATGAGCGGCACTAGCTCAGTCCCCACATCTACCCAGTCTGGATTTGAATCTCTTGGGATCCATTTTTCTTTGGGAGGAGTTCCCCCATCTCTGAAGGAGAAGATTCTTTTCCCAGGATCTTCTGAGGATCCCTCTCCTTCAATTTGGAAGATCTGTACCTCCTCCTCAAAGTGGGTCTGTTTGGGTCCTTTGTTTCTCCTGCCTCCTCTCTGCTCCTTTGGTGGCAGACTTTCAAGGGTAGGAGATTTTGTTTCCAGTTCCTGGGTTTCCAGGGACTGTTTACAAGTGGGGAAGGAAGCTTCCTCCAAGGCTTTACACCCCCCTTCCCCTTGTGCCTCCTCCCTGGGAACCGGTGGGTGTCGGGGTGCTGCCCCTGTCGTTGTTCTGGAGCACCAGGTCCAGAGTTTGGGGCATTCTGCGCCGGCATGCTCATCTGGGGGTTCTGCTGAACCCTCAGCATGTGACCCAGATCCTGTGCAATATTTTGGACCTGGCGCTCTAACTGTGAAACCCGCTCAGGCTGATACAGGGTTCTGTTTTCTCCCCTGGGCTGATCCCGGGAAGGGTAGCTATCCCTTCTCTGGTAGTACCCTGGGTTGGGAAGATTTGGGTACCCCTCCACCCTTGGCCTCCCCTCTCCCGGATTAGGTGGTCTGGCTCAGGGAAGTGGGGAAACAAGGATGGATGATTTTGGGGTTGGAAATTGGGTGGATACCTAGCGAAAAAGTTCTGCCCAGGGTTTGGTGAGTTTCTGCCCTCCTGGGGGAAGTTAGGAGTGAAGTTCCCTGGGTTAGGTGTTTGGCTGGATCCCCCCCCCCTTGAGCTGGGGGAGTCCACACATAACCCAGGATGGGTTGGTTTCCCTTGTAGCAGTGACTCACATAGTCAGGGGAGTGAGGGACCACATTTGTGGGACTACCTCCTTGGCTCCAGGTCTGTGACTGGCCCGAGGGCCTTCTGGGCTTGGAATTATTCTGTGCAGGCAAGTTTTTAGGCCTCCCCATCTCCAAATCCAAAATGGGGGCAACCTTTACCTCTGCCACCTTAGCAGTAGCAGGGATGCTGGTCGGTTTGGGGTTTTTCTGAGCATTACTTTTATTTTCTATGGGCTTCTGCACCTCATAGATTCGGGTGGCCTGTTCAATGGCCCAGTGTAGTGACCTTTTCTCATTAAAATCTCTCACTAGCTGGGTCATGATGTATTTGGCTAAGACATGGAAAAAAGTGTTAACAAATTCTTTGCTTTCAGTGTGCGCCCTTTTGGTAGTCTGTGCAAAGGCACGCTTCAACTCCTGCACAAATTCTTGTGGGGCCTGTTCCTCCCCACATTGCAAATTGTGGGCTGCCTTGCGAGCCTCTTGGGGATTTCGGTGAACAGGAAAGTGTTTCAAGATGGCCACCCTATATATGGACCATCTTGAATGGTTTTGGTCCTCCAGCCCCGCAAAGAAACTGGAGTATTCTGGGGAGAATGTCCATTTTACGTACTGAATGCAGCTACTGCTGTCTTTCAAATGGAAAGTCTCTATCTTTGCTCAAAGAGCTCCAAGTGTTCCCAAACAGAATACTTGGAGTTCTTATGGTAAGGAGTGATGATGCTCCTTATTGCTTTGATCTGTTTTAAGGGGTCCTTAAGTAAGGCCATTTTTGCCTTATTGGCCTCCTTGGTTCGGGTAACCCTGGTCCATTCATCTTCTGACTCAGAGGTACTGCTCCCAGAGGTGCCCGTCTACTCTTCCAGGTTTTCCCAGATTCTGCAAGCCTGGGAATGGCTGGCAGAATGTGGGAACCTGGTCTCCTGTGCCCTGTGACGCTCAGGGGAGTCTTCAGATTCCTCCTTGCTGCCCGGATTTGATGGGTAACCCCCCCCCACTGACCTAACTGGGCAGAGGTTTTCAGAATGCCCTTAGAGGGCCTACTCTCCCGGGGTTCCCCACTAAATTGCACTGTACTTGGGTGCCCATACCCGGATGCCCACCCATCCATTCCTGGGGGGTACTGGCCTATGAGCCCCATACTTCTGACTGGATGGTAATCTGCCATCCCCTTGGCCCTGGACTCATGTGCGCCAGGGGACCTGGGGGTGGCAGAGTCCAGGGACTGGGAGAGATGGAGGCCTCTGGTGCTAGGACTCCTGAGGTTATGCTCAGGTGTTTCCCTTTCCCAGCGAACCTCATCTCTATCCGCCCCTGCTCCCTGTTGTCCTGCCAGAGCCTGTGCTTTCAGTTCCTCATTCAAGGCCTTAGTAGACTCTATCAGTCTCTTCTGCATGGCTACCTGTTGCTGGAGCCTATCATTGTGCTGGCAGAGAGCTTCATTCTCTCTCTGTGCTTCCTGGTTAGTCTTGGAGTACTGGGCCAGTCTTTGCTGCAGGAGGGTTACCTCCTGAGTCCCATCCCTACTGGCCTGCTCCTTTCTCGCCAGAGCATCTTCCACCCTCCTGGTGTGCTCTAACAAGTTCTGCTGCTCTTTTTGGAGGTCACCCAGTCCCTGGAGGGCCAGGTGATTTTATTCCATTTTCTTTTTTTAGAGGCAGACTTCCTGGCATAAGGTATCCCTTTCCTGAGTAAGAGCCTGCATCTGTGCCGCCAGGTCGTCCCTCTGCCTTTGAAGGGCACCAGCTTTTTGGTGCTCTTCATCAAACTCTGGCTGGGTATCCAAGTCTTTCAAAATCTGCTCTCCTCTTTTTCTTTATCCAATTGGCTTTGCAGGGTGGCTACCTGCTTTGTGCATGCCCTGTTGAAATCTATCTCTTGCTCTAGCTTTTTCTGGCTCTGCAGTAGGGAGTCCAAACCTTTTTGATGCTCCTTCTGCAAGGCCAGAATTCTGGTATCCTGGTCTGCCCTTTCCTGTTGCAGGATACCCATGTCCTCTTTTATTTTAATGATATACTGTCTACTATCATTTTCTGACTCCTGGCTCCTGTGCAGCCTCTGCTCAGAAGAGTCCAGGTCAGATTGGGCCTTCTCTAATGCCATCAGCTGCCTACTTGCCAGATCTTGGCCTTCAGCACATTTGTCCTGTATGGCTCCCATATATAAATATAAATATGCCGCTCTCCTGACAATCTTGTTGTGCTCATCTTTGGCCTTAGGGGCCATGTATAGTTCACTCAGGGCCATGTGTAAGGGGCCCTGATCTCTCCAATTATCTAACCCAGTTGCAGTGACCTGTTGTGTGATTGCCTGCAACCACATATTCTGGTCCTGCTGAGTCCATTCACCTCTCACAAATAGCTTATGTAAGAGGTGCTCTCTCGCTATCTTGATGTCTACCAGTGTCGTCATTCTGGAAATTGATTTCCTTCCTGACTTACAGAATTTTATTTTATTTTGCAAAACCGACCGTTTCCTGAGAGCGTTCCCTTTTGAGGGGTGCGTTTACAGCGTAACACAGCGTGGTGATCCAACAGGATTTATGTATCCTGTCAGTTAGCACACTGTATTAAGCTGCACAAGTGGTAGACCTAATCCAGAAGTCCCGGCTATGAGCCCCCACTCTGTAAGTGACTTCAATCCAGCAATCCAACTAAGCCAATGCTGAGGATGGGATACCCAATGGAAGCCCTTATTTATATATGTTTATGTCAAAGTTCTTAAATCTGGATAATGAACCCTTATATAACACCCCTCTCTTTGAATCCCCCTGACGTCACTGAGCCCAGAAGTAGGTTTGTTTTGCAAATTAAAAGGTTTATTGGAAAAATTAATATATATATATATATCACTTTTATGAATAAAATAATATTTGATAGCACACTTATGAATATGACAGTGATCAACAGTGGGTAATATTACAATAGCACACTCTCTTTAATCAATGAGGAGTTGGTATAGAAAGGATAAGGTAGCAGAGAATACCTTGTATGCTTTCAAGGAAATGCAAGGTGGTAAAGAATGCAACACAGAAATAAACTTGATATGGTTTCAACAAGAGATAATATGATCACGTTTTCCCTTGTGACAACTCACTCCCCCCTTATGCAATAGGAAGAGATGGAAATGAGGACACACAGGTTTCAAGAATAAAATTAATAATCCAGTTCAATTCCAGTTCCCCCCAGCACGCTTAGAGAGAACAGGTATGATTTAAAGCAGGCAAAGTCCTTTTAGATGTGATTGCAATGAAGTGAAAAATATGCTAAAAATGATTTTAATTCACTAAAGGAGATTCAGGGTAGGTGAAAGTTACTTTGGATTGGTACAGGTCAACACTAGCAATGATTCATGAATGATTATCAGATTGAAAACGAAAGTCAGCTGTTGCAAGTAAAAGACAGCTATTTTGACAGAAAATGAAATGGAGCTAAATTGCAATTTGCGGCACTTTTCTGTGTGCGTAAATCGCAACTAAAGAAAAACGTTTGGAATGTCGTTGGGGTTTGTTTGAATGCTTAGGATCTTAGCTTTAAAATGACAGTTAAATTTCGCTTCTAGGACGTGCGGTTCAAAAGATACGGACATTTTTGTGGAGGTAGATTTTCAAAAATAAAGTCAAGATTTCAGAATGACAGATGACGCTTTTACAGATTTGAAATCACAGAATGGACACAAAATTCTGAATGCAATTCTGGACAGGTTGAAATGGATGGATTAAGATAACTTTAGACTAAGAGATTGGTTCTGTACAGTTCTAGACTGGATACTCACTCCTAGTTTTGGAATAGAATGGACCTCATCACAGAACTGGTCAGGTTTTGGCTGCGGTTCTCTCGCCACCAGACAGGTCTCAGGCCCTCTGGGTTCTGCTCACAGCACGGCCTCTGGTCTGCTATCGGCACTGCACGGTGGTCTGGTCTGGTCTGTTGAACTGGATCTGATGGGTTCTGGATACAGCTCTGCTTTCTCTGGATCTCGGATCTGGCACGGGGTTCTGGGCTAGAAGCGAACAGCACGGCAAGGCTGTTGAATAGTTTGGTTAGGTTGCTGGATTCTGAGGCCTGCTGAGAAGAGTTCAGCTTTTGGGTTAGTTCCCTGCTTAAGGTTCTAGAGCTGGGTTCTAGAGTCTGGTCTCTGAATCTATCTGGAATCTGGAGTCTCTGGAGTCTGGAGTCTTTGTCTGGATCTGGTCTGGCAGAGCGCTTCGCAGGAATCGGTGAGTAGTGGAAAGAGAATTCCCTATTTGGGTCTCAGCAGTCTCTTTTTATGTGTTTTCACAGTGGGTGTGGAGGCTGACTCTACATGCCCAACCCACTAAGGATTTGATAGGTTAAAGGATTTACTGTCCTCTGACTGGAGAAAGGAGTGGTGAGTCAGAGTGATGCTGTGTTCATGGCTCAGCTGTAATCCCTCCCCTTTGCTTTCTCATAGAAAATCAATTTTCCATAACAACTAGGTATCCCAGATGCACAAGTTGTTGAGAATACATGTACACAGATTAATTAAGGTACATTCTGTTCCAACTCTTATTTTCCTAAGAGCTTTAGGTCAGAAATGACAACTTATTCGCGATTTCGGTGGGTTTCGCAATATTGGTCCGGCCCCCAATTTTACACAGACCTACACACCCTCTCTGAGCATATTACTGGAAGTTCTTAGGTTTCTAGCATAAACACTGCATCCACAATATTAATAATTACGGGGCTTGGCCTCAGAACATCCCACGGCGTCAAACTTAGTCTTGAACTGTGAGTGCATTTTTCATTTTAAAACTCTCAAAGTTGTACATTTCTGTCAGCTTGGAACACTTTGTAAATTGCAATTTTATAAAACATATATTTGCTCTCAATTGAATTCACCCATTGGTTTATCTCTGCTCCCAGAAGCTTGGCTCTGACTCAGAGGTCACATGTCTTGTTTCTCCCAGAGCAGTGTTGTTCAGGCACACCCAAATCAGCATAATCTATTCAATTGAAAGAGTCTATTGTCTTGACTGAGGGCAGCAGACCAGGGTGCCACTCTCCATCTGATTAACATGACCATGCGATATCCTGCCTTCTGGTGTAGGCCTGAGGTGTGAAGGGTTCTCATGGGAAAGCAACCCTTTTGAAGTCTGAACTGCATCAGGCTGCCTTCTAGTCAATTGCAACTTAGTTCCTTGAAAATAAAAATATAACATTATAAACTTTAAAATAAGCAATATCTCCTTAAACCAAGTCTTTTTCAACATGAAACACTGGGTGGCACTCTATATGGCATTTAGATGGAATTCTCTTGCTTGGCATATTTAGCTTCTGAAATATAGCTCTCCTGTCAGAATTTCGATCGCCAGCGCCTGTCAGAGGCGAGCAATGGTACTGCACCCATTTTGACAGCTGTCTATTTTTTAAAAGGGGATTTTACTTTGATGGCATAGGATTCTTGCTAATATTGTACTGATGTCTATTTTTGCAGTAGAGTAATGTGGCACATCCCCCAAGAAGGTTGGATCTTTTCGGTAGTTTTGTGAGCCATGATTTTAGCAATTTTTGACACCAAATAAAACAGATTTTTGAACAGATATGTATTCCTTTGCAATCAGCATTGCTTTTTCCAAGTGGTTTTAGGCTACTGTGTGGGTATCCCAATGGTGGTTTTAGGCAGTGATCTCCTGTGCTCACTGACATGGCAAAAATAGATGGCAGCCCATCTTTCAGATTTTCACTGTGCATTTTTTGGATGATTTCTGGCGAGCAGCATGCTTTCCGGTGGCAATTCTGATGTTTCTGCTACCATCAATTCACAGTACTGTTGTAGGGCTTGGATGTGTGGGTGAAAAAATCCCACAGTTCACACTGGTGGTTCTGTATTACCTGCAAATGCTACATATCCCTTTGCTAGCATCTAATTTTAAATCTATCAACATGATCCTATTAGACTTTTTGTGGATGTCATAAGAAAAAGAAAAGAGTCATTTTGAGAAAATCAAAGAACTCATATCAAAATGGTGAGGTTGGATTTCCTGATTTCAGATGCTACCACAAGCCCTTTATACTCAGCAGGCACAGAACTGGTTTCTTCGAGATGAACAGGGCCATATACCCAAATAGTGGCTAGTCGAAAAAGAACTGGCTTGACAGTTTGACATTAAAGATACCATATATATTTTTAATAGCTCTAAATCAGTTTTTCGAAAAACAATTTATCTGACAATCTCCTATTTAAGGGAAGTCCGTTTTTATCAAATAGATAAACCATTAAAACCCTTGCCTTATTTCATATGGTGTAATAAAAACATAACCATGAGAGGCAAACCAATTCCATGGAAAACCTGGCTAAACAAAGCAGCAAGATTCATGAATCAAATTATAACTGGAGCTAATAGTCTTACTTCTGAGGAGTTTATATGTACTTTCTCCATACCTGGATATTCATCTGGTCACTATTTCAATTTGCCGTGTGCTTGCTTGGATTTTCTGAATATGAATGCTACTGTGAGACTATCTGTGGACCCAACCACACTTCGACACATGGAGTCCCTTTTTCTATTGAAGGCATCCAATTTCTATGAAATTATGAAAAACGGAAGACCTCCAAACTTTAAATGGGCATCTGAACAGCAATGGAAGGCACATTCTGAGATGCAATTCGATCAATTGACATACTCCTCTATTTGGTCAAAGTTTAAGGTGGTTTCACTTTCAGCAAATGTAACACAATCACTGTATTATTATATTTGTAGAGGCTTCCTAACTCCTTTGAAATTCTTCATGGCCAAATTCATAAATGATGATCTATGTTGTTCCTGACATTTGGAAACTGGCTCTTTCAATCATATATTCTTTGAGTGCTGTCTTTTGAAAAGGATTTGGCATCAAGATGGAATTTTCTTCAGCATTTATTGAAAACATTCACCTCCTAAACATGTGTAATAATTTATTAGGATACTTGGCGTAATTCAATGAAAGTTAGGTCATCATATGTTATTTTTGATTTTTTCATTCTAATTGCAGTCCGTTTGATAACATCTAACTAGAAAGATTTCAAAAAGGTTACAATAAAAGTATGGTGGTGAAGTGGGAGAATGGGACAACACCCTCCCACCAATCTCATCCAGACTATGGCCAAGAGGATTACGACCCAGACACCCCCGACAAGACGAGTTTGTCTATTTACCAGATGACAAAATACCCTGGTTCAGAAACTTACAAATGAGAGGAGTATGCCCACCAGCACGCCCCGCACCAGCCCGCCCTGCTCAAGCCGACGCCTGCGACATGGATGAGCTCGACTAAGAACAACAGTCACAAGTATCCACATTGTTAGAGATGCCATAACAACATAGCCAACTGCCAAGAACACACGTGCCACCATGCACACTAGTTACTCACCCACCAACCTACACGAAGAACATACACAGTGCTATGACGTAGGTGACTGACACCCCCACTGACGTGCATCGTTGTTATTTTTCACATAGGCCTTTTCACAATACCGCAGAAACGCAAGACGCCTGAAGAGGTTGTGTATATGCTTGCTGACGCATCTCCCGCCACCCACCCAAATGACGACACCATCATGTATATCTAATATTGCTTGTGACACTCTCAACCCGAGACCCCCATACCATGGATTATGTACCGCTCCTCATGTACTAGGCCCGGGTAGGCCGCAAGCAAGAGTCACCCAGGCAAGAGCCTCGCCATGAACATCCTCTCAGAACAAGAGTACAAGTGCTGACCATGCAGAACGAGCCCCCAGCAAGAGCTCACAGCCAAGGCCACGATGTTGCAACTGGCATGCCGCGATCCCAGCGCCAAGGCTATACCTGTAAAATGCCACCCCACAGAAGCAAAATACAAATCTAATGCCCATAATTCTGCTCCAGCTACGGTCTCTCCACACGGGACCAAGCCGAACTGACAAGGGGCCAGGCTCACGAGGCAGGAAGCAACCTGGGTCCCATGTCTGGGACACAGGTTGCAACAATGAAGCGGCAAGATGGACACCTACAGCGATGGGAACGACCCACTCACAAGCCTATGAGCAGACCTGTCCGTTGCCTGCACAAACACATAGTTGCACATTGTTGCTAATGATAGCTACACTGCAAGCTGGGAACGACGATGGTCCCAGGCTTGGGGGCTCGCGGGAGAACCAATCAGAACACAGGGGGGCTCATCACTGACGCCATTAGTGCTAGCCAATCACCAGGGGTCCCCTTGTAACAATTCTAAAGTAACAACTATTAGGGACAACCCAAGTGTACCACCTGACCCATCCTTACCCACTAATATCCTTCCCCATATGCTACCTATACTAACCCTACCACTCGGGGAACCAATCCAGAGTGGCGATAGGTTTTTTGCTAACTTTCCCAGGTGACGCGGATAGCGCGTCATACTGCTGTAAAAAGGGCCTGCGAGCCCCACTAAGAGTGAGAGTCTGATCGGATGCACACGATTCGAGACCCATCCCTGCCGTTGTTATAATAAACAGCAGAACCACCTTGCTCCTTGTGTGTGTCTCATACTCCTTTTGGGGACACGGGAGGAGTTGGGGCCTCCCCAGCCCGGAGGCCTGTGGACGGCTCTGCCGGCCCCGGGAAAATAACCCCGACAGTGGAATAATATATGTAATATTAATTGAATAGATAGAGAATTGTATTGCTAATGCACCTGTTCGTTCTATCAAGTATGAGAAGAAATGGCATTTCTTTATTGATTATTTAAATTACACCAATTCATAATGAATTCAAAATATAATCTGTATTATCTTAGAGTAGCCATTATCTAGCAAAGTGATTACAGTCATGTCATTACAGAAATTGGAATAAGTATGTATACACCAAGCATATTTTCACCCCTCCTATCTCTCTTTACCCTTCTTCCCCTTCGTTCTGTTTGTTGTTATGCTTTGACCTTGTGCCCTGTGTTTCTATTAGTCTGGATTTGATCAGATTCTTACAATGATCTGTTAATAATTCATGAGTAGATATTTATAAGGTGTTAGTAATAATACACCTGTAGGCTCGATAAGATGAAATAATATGTTTAGTAACTTGATATGTATACGTTGTTCTCACAGTGTACTTCTTTTATAAGCATTGCAGAGAATTCTATTTTTCATTAACCTCTATTATATATTATTATTCAGAAGCAGGCATTATAGCATATAGATCTACGAGCATATCAATGTACTGTTTGTAATTATTTGGATCTGAATACACATCAATAAACTAAAACAAATTAAAAAAGAGGTAGGTAAGTATAGTGCAGGCAATTTTGGAAAGTTGGCCATAAAGACATGGGTATTGTCCATGAAGAAGACAATAATTTGAGGCAAATACATTGTGTTCAGCACCGAGCCAATCCCATTACTATGGCTATGTTTGTAAACATTCCTACTTACGCCCCTCTGGGCAGCTTAACACATCCTTGCACGCGGTATTATGGAATTCTAGGTTGGAGTTACTATTGATTTTTAGTGATTTAGTTCTATGGAGATGCCAGAGAAAACCTTGTCACTCGTTTACAGCAGAGGCTGTGAGTTCTTTCGTTCAGGTGAGAACCTGTGAAACCAAATGGTGTCCCTTGTGATGGTAATACATTGTTGTTAATAGTTATTATTTATATCACTGGCAGCTACTGTGACACTGCCCCACAAACATGTTGCGAATAGAGAGCCAGTCAGTTTATTGTTTTCCAGTTTACACTGTTAGTACCGAATGGGTAGAGGATTGTGTGAATCACAGCCACTTTGTCATTAACCGGTGGCTTTGAAGATGCCGGTTGGCACAGATTTAGCAGTTTGCTATTCTTCTGAGGGAATGGGGAAGGTCCTTTCAAGAGGGAAAATATTCCTTTTTGTCCTGCCGGGACCTAGTCTATCCAGTGGGACCACCAGTACTATTTTCATAAGTGTTTATAAGTATCTTTTTAAGAATTGACAGTGAAATTCTCAGTGGCCTAGAAATAGAATAAAATAATATGTCTATGCATCCAGGCTCTAACATTTTTTTTTAAAAATAATATAGTTTTGTTTTTTCTAACCTTCATTCAACAATTGCATTATTTATATATAATAGATATCTGACTACTTATGCATACACTTCAATACAATCATACTCATCACTTCAGGTAAAAGCTCTGTTTTGATCCACCATATTGCGCTAGATGTCACTGAACAGCTCCCGCCACAGTGCTAGCTATTAGTGGTTCACATGCGCTTCCTCCATATATCCTTTACATTGTTGTCTTTCCAGTTTGTTACAGCATTATACCATGTTCATTATTAAATACCGGACGATATAGCAGCAAACGCGTTGTAGTCTCACAGTGTTCTGAATTAGTGCAACATCTTCAGTTTCTGGCTTCCCAAGGTCACCCCTCCAGCAGCCTCGGACTGGTCAATAGGGAAATAGGGCAATGCCCAAACCAAACACGCAACATGCTAGTATGGGCCAGTTTTATGGGTCAAAGTGGGCTACTTTTTTGGGCAAATGTGAGCCAGTTTGATAAGTTACTTCACCATGCAGCTAGTAGTTTTGGCCAGTGTTACTGAATAAATATTCTTTACAATGCACAATCTGCATTACATTTTATCAAACAACCCCCGCCTCAAACGGTCTGTCACAAAAGGAATGAATTGTCATTTGCAATTGAGGGCCACTTTTTCTTTGATGCCCGAGACAATTGTATGCCGCTGTCTGACCGTGCCCTCCAGGCACTTATGGCTTTACAGGTAATGGTAAAAGTATGTATTTGAGGCGCATATATGGCACGCGTCTGTTCGGGCAGGCAAAGCTTTCAACACATTATACACAAATTCCATGTTCAGATATATATCTCGAGTATTAAGTGGCATTAACTCTGTTTATTATCTTCCTAACATTAATAAGATAATCTTCTATAGAAAATGCGTACACTTTTGAAGTGATATATAGGATGCTGTGGTGGAAGGCAGGCTCTGACACGGATGGCAGCATTATTTTTTTACACCCTCCTTAGTCCTCATCAGACATCGACAAACTGTTTTTTTTTAAAAGGGTGTCTGCGGAGGTTGTTGAAGAAAGACTAAACAGCCCAAAAACCTACTGAT
Source organism: Ambystoma mexicanum (assembly GCF_040938575.1). Lineage (NCBI taxonomy): Eukaryota > Metazoa > Chordata > Amphibia > Caudata > Ambystomatidae > Ambystoma > Ambystoma mexicanum. The sequence continues at coordinate 1,175,291,969 of NC_090925.1, read as the reverse complement.
AGCTGCCTCCTTTAAGAGAGGTAAACATCACTGCAACAGTGTTAACAAATATATATTTAAAAAATATATCCAGACGCATAGAAAACGAAAAAGAAATTGCTAGTTAGTTTGTGTGTAGTCATTTTTTACAAACAATATCTAGGGCCTGACTCGTACAAAGAAGCAAAGCACTGAGCGTGTAAAACAAGTTTCTTTGTGCGCTGCACATATTCATGGAATTTTACCAGCAAAGTAACCCGATGCACAAAGAAAATCGAGTTGCGCCTGGAATGCCCACAACACGCCCCCACGCAAACAAAAACCACTGCCAAATAACAACCTTTGCATCTACCTTTACTCCACCATCCAGCACCCTGTGGACCGTCACCCTGTAAATCAAGGCTGTACCCCGGCGAAACTGTGGACCGTCACCCTGGAAGTCAAGGCTGCAACCCGGAAAAACAGTACGTGAAACCACATAAGTCAAGTCGGCACCCCAGCAAAATTGTGGACCGCCACCCCATAAGTCAAGGCTGCACCCCGGTGAAACAGCGTGCAAAGCCCCGCAAGTCAAGGCTGCAACCTGGCGAAACTGCAGACCATCACCCCTGCGGAGCAGACATGGTAACCCCTGAGGCATGTGTGGATGGGCTAACTGGGTCCCTGAAATGAGCTGTGGAGCAGTGGTGGTGGAATGGAGATGTGGGTGTCCAAGACCTTAGATGAGGTGGTCACAGGGCCTGACAGGCCAGACACAGGAGCACAGAAAAATGCTGGGTCAGCAGGCACTCACTCTCGGTAGGCAGCAGCAGACGGCAAGGTGGGAGGCAGCAAAGGGCAGGAGAAGACAATTGTAATGGCACTGGAGGCAGGAGAAGGGGTATCATTGTGTGTCACATCTGAGGCAGCTGAATACAGAGTAAATGTCCTTAGCGCGTAAGTTACGTGCTACATGCTGCATGCAGCATGTCTACATGGCTTACACGGTACATGGCAATGACAGTGCTATTTTAGAGGTGCAACGCGCAGCACTGGTTGTGCATGAAAAGGTACAAAGACGGACGAGTTTCACATACATGCATCTGATGGTGCTGCGCAAGCCGTATCCTTCAAGCAATGCGTACTGCATTTTCTTTTTGGGGGTTGCCTCTGCGCATGTATTTTTTTCAATTTTGATGCCTACGGTGTATTGCGTACGCATTCTTTTTATTTTGTGGTGCCATCGCTTACTGTGTACTACTTTTGTTCTACTTTTGGAAGCTGTCCGGGCACATCACAAGTTATTTTTTACTCTTGGGGTGCCTCTGTGTGTCACGTACTGCTTTTATTCTTCTTTCAGAAGCTTTTGGAGTATCGCATATGCATATATTTGATTATGTGGTGCCACTGACTATCGCATAGAACTTTATTAAAATGTTGGGGTGCCTTGGATCCATGCTGGACCACGTATCTACATGAAGACATTATCCTTTCTTATTTTTCCCCGGGCAATATATTGGTGTGCTTATCATTCATTCATTTTGCCTGCACCTTGAATGGTAAGGCCACAAAAGGGAAAAAGAGGGTCATGTTGAGGAGGATGTGGTGGGCCTCAGCCCACTGGTGACCCAGCACCTTTATGTGGACATGGTCGGAGTGTGAGAGGTGAAATAGCACCACCTATGGCCACTAGGTCCAAGAGGGGACACCCTGCAGAGCAGGAAGGGGCTCCAACCCAAGACAAGGCACAGGAAAAGGGTCCACAGAGGAGGAGACATTTCACTGACGAGGAGCATCAGATCCTGGTTGACTATGTGACAGATCACTGTGAAGAGATGTACCCCTTTGCGGGCAGTACCTATTCTTCCACACACCGAATGGCGCATTGGCAACATGTCACAGGACTCATCAACACCTGTGGTGTGGAGACACACACTGCTGAATAGGTCCAGGAGCGTATTAACAATCTGACTTGAAGCACCAAGCAGAAGCTCAGTGACAACCTGGCCTCTTCACAGGCCACTGGAGGGGGTCCAGCAGAGGAGGGGCAGCTGACCCCAATTGAAGAGGCTGCAAGTACACTCATCACCAGTTATCAGGTGCAAGGTGTGGGAGGCCTTGACATCTATGTGGACACATCTGGGGAGTGGCATTTGTGTGCATCGTAGGTGTGGACAATTATGGTTGACCAACCCATGTATGTTTAGTTGTGCAGTTGGCTGCTGTTGTAAGTAATCCAAGGCCAATGCATGTTTGCTACTGTGTACACTTCTGTCACATGACCTGTGTCCTGGGAGGTGACTGTGTGGTTTTAATGTGTGGCACATGCTTGTGTGACAGTACACATCACTGTCTTCTGGGCTTCACAGATGTGACAGTACTTGCATGCAGCATTGTTATGATCCAAATATGTGTGCAATGCAAGATATGCCCCCTGACAGGCACACATCACCCACAAGCCACACCTCTGTGTCACCAAATAAATACCTCAACAACAGTAATAAGCCATTGCCACACTAATGGGGCCAGTCACTTTGCATTGTACATAAAGTACATACGATATGTGACAACTTAACACAGCAGTTGCTGTTGAGGTGCATGTTTGGTCTGTCATCTTTTCCTATGGAATGCCTTGTCAGAAGGCATTTCCAAGCTGCCTCTAATGACACACTCTTATGTGAGCAGCCTGCTGCGTTCTAAGTGCCCACAAACCACTGCCGTGTGTAGCCGGTGATATGTAGAAACAAATGAACTTGTATTTTGTAAGGGGCGACACTAGACCAAACATCGGTAACATCAGCTGATGGTGGGTCATCATTCCAAGGTGGACGCTCTGGTACTCTACTATTGAACTGTCTGTAGACGACCCATGAGAAAGGTTACGGGGATGAATAACACCAATGAGTGTACCTGTCTGCTTTACATGTTATGTATGTGCATGTTGTAATTGCAAATATGATAACAGAGCTCTACATTCACATCACCAGTCTGACATGAAAAGACCCTATGTGGGTATCAGTGAATATATGACAGACAAATGCCTTGTTGCTTGCATCACTGTTGACAACTTTCACACAAACATTATCCTGTCTATGTCCTTGAGACATACATATTTGTCCAGACATGTTGATTTGATTGGAAATGGAAAGACATGGCAGCAACATCGCCCACTCAGATGTGGCATTTGGGCTCTGTTGCTCCATGTCTCCTCGGAATCAAAGATGAGGATGTACTGGTTCTGAGTCTGAGCATGCCCAGTGACCAATACAAGTATATCTTCAATGGATTTTGCTCTTAGACAGGTACTGTAGCCCCACAAAAATCACCATACAGGAGGTATAAATGTAGGGAATTATTGTTCCACTTACGGACAATTGCCTGACCTTGAATGGCCTTTAGCAGTATGAATGACAAGACCGGCTCATGATATGTCATATGGGGCCCACATTTACACAGCCACTGCCTCCTCACCATTAAGTGCAGTACCATGCTTTGTCTGAGAGTATTAACATTAGCATCTCTACTTAGTGCTGACCTCCGGGCAGTGAATACAATGTTGTGGCGGTGTAGTAAGGGGGTTTAGCAAAGTGGAGTTTCATATTTGAGTGTAAATAAGTTGAGCTTATAGCCCTTAAGTAACGTGCATGCAATGGATGGGATCGCAGAGTAATTCTGAGTACAAATAACTAAAACAACTCAGGAAGATGGCAAAGGTACTGTTTTATTAACAATTATCTAAAACAGGGAGATTACAACAGTCATCAACGGACGTTCGCCAGGCTCTCAATGATTTCTTCACAAAACATAGAATTTATACTAAAAATACATCAGAGGGGATGTCATACTATGTGGCAAATAATGAAAAACCTGCGAGGGATTGTAATTGGTTCAAAGTATATGTTCTGTAGGAGCTAGAATTGTAATTGGCTGCCCACTGTCAGGTGGACAATATATGCCTACCTCTAAAACATCTCATCCTAAGAATCATTAAGAACATGGTTTTCCTTTGGTCTTTAAACTATAAGGACCGTCATTAAACGGGCCTCTAAAATTTGTTGACATGCTTGTGCCATGTCTGGAACATTTGGTTCACTTAGCAGCACGCAAGCCCAGACCCAGGGGCAAGGAGGTGGACTCTACCTCTCCACCCAATTAGCCCATCATCTCTCATCGCCCAAGCCTTCTGCCATGAAGATTGTCTTTGAACTTGGCCTTGCAAAGTATCCTTGTCACTGGGAATATATGGGAGTGCAGGCACTTTCTATCTTTGTTCTAGGACTCCAAGTTCAACTCCATTTTCATCCTTGGCTCACGTGATAAGACCACAGTTTGGTCAATTTTGCATGTTTAAATGTCTTAAATGAATAAAACTTGGCACTCTCTGTGTTCTTTCTTTGAACCTTAACAAGAGATGATTCATCCTTTGTACGTTCACTCCTTTCAAGAATAGATAACGGACCTTGGCTGCTTCAGTTTTGATACCAGGCCAAACAGCCTCGCCATGCAGCTCCACGATTTCAGCTTATTCTCGATGCAACACAATTTTCTCCTTTTCTCTTCATGGGTCCTGGCCTACTAAAATTCATTACACTGATGTCCAGCTCCTATACAATGGCAGCTTTGCCTGCATTCTATTCACTACATATAGCTAGCTTCTATGAAAGCTCAATCTACCCTGCGTTCCAGCATCTGTACAATTATTGAACGGTTGATTCTCTGCAACACTTTGTGCTCATGCAATCTTCTTTTCGCATATGTAAGTTTATTCGATTTGTAACTCCTTCATTAGTTTCTATAGGATCCAGCCATTCTCTTTGGCTAACATCTCGGGTCATCGCACATGTCTCCCATGATGTCACTAGCTCCTCTCTTTGCTCTTTTTCATATTCCTTCAGGGAGTTCCTCCCTCAGATTGTCATCTCTTCGGGGGTACATTCGATAGGGCTGTCTCAATAGGTATCTTCTTTCTAATATATGATGCAGTATTGGCACAACTGCTGGTGTCAAACATGGCACGGTATCCGCATTCCAACATATAGGATGTAGGGGGCGGGATTTCCTGCAGAGGCATGTAGCTGCTCCTCTACAGGTGATTGACTCATGTGATTTAGTGTGGGTACAGCATGCACACTCGCATAAGATGCAGGGTCAACATTCCCAGTGCACTATTGTATGTACAAGTCACACTGAGCAGACCAAAGGGACCATCAACTTGTGCGGTTACACAGGGTCACAGCAAATATATTACACAGCCAACACACACACTGTGAATTGACACTGCATCTTCGTGAATTGCACTAGGCATACAGCAAGGGACTCACGCCCACGTGAATTCACACACAGGGTGCTGGTAGACCTGGAATCACCATTGACGTGACACATAAGACAGTAACTGTCATATGTGCAGTCACATTTTGACTCAGCACAGTAGGCCTTGATTTAGAGGTTGAGTTGGCCACCACACTAATCATTGCTGCACACATATCACGTCATTGATTGTACATAAACTACACAAATGAAATGGTCAAAAAGGCCACAAAAGGACCCAGTGCTAATGCCAAAAGTATCAAGGTTGTAACGCAAGCAGCATTCAACTGTTGAGTTGCGGGTACCTTTACCTGGTTACCCACAGAAACAATTAGGTAAAAAAGTTTAACAGTGAAATGTGCCAAGTTACAAAGATCACAGCAAAGTGATTTGTTATGGTATTTTGAGATTTAATACAGGACAGCCTGACACATGTTTCGAGCGAAAGCTCTTCCTTTGAGGCCAGAGTTCCTTGTCCAATTAGGATGAGAAATTCCTTGAAGTAAGGACGATTCTAATTATAATCCCGATTTCTCAAATCAAATTTGAATAACAGCCTTCCGGCAGACGAATCATTCGTCTGCCGGAAGGCTGTTACTCAAATTTGCAGTTGCAATTGCATTTGGCTATCAGAAATCGGGATTATAATTAGAATCGTCCTTACTTCAAGGAATTGCTCATCCTAATTGGACAAGGAACTCTGGCCTCAGAGGAAGAGCTTTCGCTCGAAACACGTGTCAGGCTGTCCTGTATTAAATCTCAAAATACCATACCAAATCACTTTGGTGTAATCTTTGTAGCTTGGCGCATTTCACTGTTAAACTTTTTTACCTAATTGTACATAAACTACATGAACAATGTTCCCTGCGGTCCTAATCCAGGAGTCATATTTAGGAGACATCTGGCAGTGGTTGGCATGTTGGGAGGATGGAGAGGATGGTGATGACAAGGGGATTAATGTAGGCCATGTCCGAATGCATCCCCTAGAGCACTTTGGCAAGGACATCACAGTTTGCCTTCTCAGGCGTGCGCCATATGTAACAATGAAGTGAAATGAATGAATGGTCTACATGCAGGAATTGACACAACATGGCAATCAAGTACATCATTTGAATCATGTAATGTCTGTCATGTTTTTATCTCGAAAGTATATGTGGATTTGGCCAGCTAACTGATGTCATGGGCTGGACTTGTGAAAGAATATGCTTATTGCATGCTCACCAGTCATGAGGAAGCCACAATTGTACAGCTATGTCTACACAAAAGGCATGGACTGGACCTTGGGGAGGTCGGCTGGCAGGCCTTATGGTGTGTGTATTCAGAGCATGTCAGTATTCTTCATGTAAACTCCATTGTTGGATACATCTAGCAGTGTACTCAGAGTCAGGTGTCTGGGTCCGAAAACGTCCAGGGTCCACACCTCTGTGTCTTGAGGTCTGATAGCCAGGAAATGGCAACCATCACATGGACCATGACATGGGGCACCTTATAGGTGTGGCAATTGCATGCTACAACCATGTAAACTGTACAAATTGACAGTGTCTTTCATGTGTTTTGTCCAGTGTTTGAGACAATCATGAATCATGCAGTGTCAAGAATTTCTGCACATTTCTGCACACTCTTCCAATACCTTGACCTGCCGGCAAGTGAACATGGCTGTGCAACAATGGGTGTGCATGGACGCTTGAGGGACTCTTCCCGAAAGGTCTACATGTGCATGCCCAATATTTGTCACTGTGTGGATCATTACACACATGGATGTAATTGGTGCAGTGGCCCATGTTGCATTTGTGTATGGGTATATCATGCCAACCCATATGCCTGCATGGGACAGGTGGCATCAGATGTGCAGGTCACACTTCCACATGTTGCCACATGCAAATGTCTGGGTTGCGCATGGGATTACTGATGATGCACAGACCTCAATTCTCCCTCTTGTGTATCTCTCTGACACTCATGTTAGGGGGTATGTATGCATCCTTGCACATGCAGATCATGCCATGTAGCACTGCATGATATGCCCGGATATGACTGTGCATGTCAGCAAATGCCATACATCTGTGATGTACAGCTCACAGTGTGCCAAATCACGATGTCTGATGTATGTGTGTACAGCCATTTTTTGTCTGTTTGCCCTTTACTGCACATGTACATGTTTGACAGGGAACTGATGACTCAATATGTCATTGTCATCCATGTGCATGTGATGATGGAGTGGGTGCAGAGGAGGAGGAGGAAGTGGAGGTGGTTGTACGGTCAGTAAACCAATGGAGGCCATTGTGTTGTTTGCCATGAAAATCCACAAGTGCTACAGGTGATCAGCAGAATCTTCAGACTCTTCTTACTCTGCATGTTTGGATGCAGGACCAGGTGTAGGTTACACATTGAGGGACAAGGTGGGTGCCCCAATAGGCAGATTGGAATGGCCATTACCAGGCTTCACAAGGCCATTTAATGGTAGGCCTATGTCTGTGGTTGTTACAGCTGCAAGATCTCCCTCCCATGAGTTGAGGTCACATTCTGGGACTGATATCCAATGCAGGGTTGCAGACCTGCAGCCATTGACAGGGCCCAAGCAGCAATGGGCCTGGTCACTTCCATCACAATACCGTTGGACCCGCACACGTGGTGGATGTGTACATGCTGGAGATGCTCTGTGGGAGCAGCAGATGATTCATGCCCCCATCCAGCATGGCGATGTGTTACATCATATTGCTGAGTACATGGCTTGCGTGGCTGAGTCCAGGTCCACACCAGGGGCCTGATGTGCAACAGCAGCGACTCTGGCCCAGCATGGAGAAGAAAGTGCATGCTCTGATGCGGTCCTCAAGGCACTCCCACAGCCTGATTGTGGAGGCCAACATCGAGGGCCGACGGGCTGATCTGAAGTGTCTACAGGACTCCATGTATGCAGATGCCACGGCAGATAGAGAAGTCCTGAAGCAGGAGATGGCATCTGGAGACTCCAATTGCAGTGAGATGGAGAGCTTGAGGGCTTCAATGCACAAATAACATACAGCCACAAGGTCACAGTTCCACCAGGAGATGAGCACCTTGAGGCAGATGCTGTCCCTATAAATTGATGCATCATGAGTGAGCGCACATGCACACTCCGTGGCCACTTGGGGGGAAGTTTATTGTGACCTCACAGTCATTGGGATGATGGCGCAGGCATCTGTATCATGGATGACCCTAGCCAATGAAGACCATGCTTTGGCACTGCGTGATCAGGATGCCCCGCCACCCCTGTCACCACCTGATAATCCACCACGGTATGGCAGTCCCGGTACACCCACACCACCTCAACCACCTGTACCATGATGGCCATGTGCCCATGGTGGGATTTCTTTTTTATTGGTGTTGACACACAACCTACCTTTCCCACTCCAGGGTGGACATTTTTTCTCCCAGTTTAAGATGGAATGCTTTTTTTTAAATGTTTAACCTGTCCAGGGTGATCTGATTCCCCCCACCCCTTTTGTATGAACACATTGTTCTAATATTTTATAACCCACCCCAGGATGAACACAATTATAATCTTTTTTTCCCCTGTCCGGGATGGATAATTTTTTCCTACCTTGAGAGATGTGTTGTTGTCCTCTCAAGGGATGTATGAGTATAGTACTGGACAAGAAGCCATGCCCAGTGGTGTCAATTGCCATGGTTCACTTGATTGTAACAGGATCACATGTGCAGGTGACAGTCAGTCAAATGCCTTTTGGGCCATATGTGCAGTCTGCATGATTTACTCCGATGGCTGGTGAAATGCAATGTCCAATGTTGTTGCAGGGATCCTGATTCATCCAGTAACTGTACTCCATGAGAGGTACCCCCAGCACGCTTTCACTTGCCTACTCCCCATGCCCTCTGTTGGGCACTGGCCCTCCATTCACATGTGCAGAGGAGCAGTTTCCGTTGGAGGTGATGTGGGAATCACAATAGGGTGGCTCTGTCAGCAGGTAAGGATGTACACTGTCAATCAAGTCAATGGGGGATATTACGACCCCAGCGTTAGCCGTGCTGGTAAAAATGGCACGGCTGCTGCCGGAGTTGTGTTTATTCTGGTGCCTGGCAATGGGGAATCACTGGGGCATTACAGCCCTATGGTTCTTGAAGCCTGAGAAAGTAACTCCCCATTCCCATTCGAGTCCCATAGGACTCAATCGGAATGGGGAGGATGGATGCACCGGCACTGTGTTCCACCGGCCAGCTCAGACCTGGTGGCGGGAGGGCATCCCGCCCACAAACTTGTAATTTTCTGGTCTGATAACAATGGTGCCGGTAGGCCTACCGGTACCATTGTTACTGGGCCGGCAATGTTATAATGAGGCCCAATGTCTGTTTCTGTGTGCAGCACATCTGCATGCAGTTGCACACGTTGGCTTTACACAGTTCATGTGATTTTGTGACGGCGACGGTCAGTGCAGATGTTAATTTGTCCACAAGTTTGTGTGTGTATGTCCCCTTGAACATCCATACATGTGCATTGGTTTGCAGGTTGCACTTTCACAAAGGTCAGCAGACTCCAGAGTATATGCAGCCCTAATCCCACTTGAGCCTTAGGCATTATGTGACACATTCTACAACAACAGCTTCATCCTCTGTTGTATGGACATCTCGACTCACAGATCACCAAGACCTTGGCTGCTCCCCTTTATGACCTTGCCTCTGGTAACGCAGATGTGCCCATATGTCTCCATGCAATCCATATTGCAGGTTTGGCACATTTGGTGCATCTAGGTTCTTACTGGTTTGCACATGTGGACCCCTTATGCCTCTTATCTGAGTTAGCCATTCAAGTCACATGTTTGATCTTTGTTTTGATCTTTGTTTTACGTATGTTCTATACTCCTGAATGTATTGCATGTCTTTTGTTTTCACTACTTGTTGTTGCAATGAAGCAATGCTGGTGACTGCACTGTATGTGTATGTACATTGTGGGAACTTGTATGTGGTACATCATTCTCTTCCCACAGCTACTATTCATCTGTTGTCCCTGTAAGTGTTTGCAGTACACATTATGATCCACCACGCACCCTTCCTGGGAATGGCTCATCCAGCCTGTGTGATCTGTTGCAGGTGGAGGCAGCAGCTGGGGAGTGATGTCCTGTCCAGGAACTCTGGTGTCCAACTGGATCAGGGGGTTGTGGGTGGGGGGTTGGTGGGTGGTGCAGAGTCTGGAGCTGTGGTTGAAGGGACTTATTTGCCTGGATGTTGCTAATATGGTTCTCTTTTTGGTTTGAATGCCATGGTGTGTTGTGTATGTTGTTTTAGTCACGCTCACCTGGTCTCCACGGGGGCGTGCTCGTGTTCGAAGGATGATGTCTGCACTGGTGTTGCTCTGCTTTAACTGAGGGTGCTAGCTCGCGTCTTCCCTTTGTTCTTTCCTCAGGAGATGTTCGTCTGCAAGTCGAAACAAGATATTAGCCAATTGAATGGAGCTGGTTTTGGTTTTCCCCTCTTTCCGATTTTTCCCTTCTCTTCCTCTGGCTCACCTTGGTTTTTAATGGGCGAGCTCTCCGTCCTGCACACTCTGGCAGGGGCGTGGTTTCACAGTCTTTCCAGGATCTAGTTACTTCACTGATCTGATGGAGATTGCTGAAGTGGAAAGGCCGGAGTAAGCAGGTAAGTCTCTATTCCAATAACTCCTTGAAATAGCTGCCTTAAGTCTTTCTGCTCGAGATATCTAATGTTCGTTCTTGTCTTTCAGGTGCAGCTTTAAGCGGCTTTCGGATGATGGATGACTCTCCTGACAATGATGAGCAGGATTCCAGCTAGTGAGTATAGCGCTGTGCGGTGCGCGCTAATTGTTTGCTGTATTTAGCTTTCCTTGCTGTGTGCGACTAACGTGCTTTGTCTGTTCTGTTCAGCAGGTGCGGCGCAGTTCCAGGAAGAAGATGGAAGAGCCGCTTGATGGGTTGAGTTGCGGCGCGATGCTGGAATGATGAAGAACTGCTCGATGGAGTTTCTAGAGGTGGCCGATTTCAGGTGAGTAGCTACCCGAGAGGGTACCTTCAGTTCTGCTCTTCTACAGATGCGGCGGTCTGTGGGTAAGCAGAAGGCGAGATCAGGATGTTCTGCAGGTAAGGCCTTCATTGCGTTTCTAACTCCTGTTCTTCTCTTTTCTCAGGTGCCGATGGAAAGAAGACTCTGGATGGGCGTGGAAGAAGGGAAGCAAGAGCTGAGCTGACACGGTGAGCGTTACGCTGCAGGAGTGCAGAATAACGCGAAGCGTGTTCAGTTTGCAGGCTGCGGTTTAAATAGCCTTGCAAGTAGTCCCAGGAAAATAGTCCTCCTTAACCGTATCCTGTCTCCAGGTAAAGTAGTTCCAAGCCACACCCTGTACTGAATGGCTCAGCCTCTCAGAGCCATATACATATGGCCCATGTATTTAGCACCTACCATGAGCCTGACGCCAGCGGTGCCAGGACTGAGTCCAGGTGAGCCTAGCTGGGGCCTGGGAAGTCCCCAAGGAAGCCAAAGTCAGGGATGGGCTCACCAGTTTCGGGGTTTTGGGAGCATGCACCATGACACTTTTTGTGATGCTAACCTGAGGATTGCCCTTTCATGGGGGGACTTTCTTTCCCAGTCTGCCCTTCACTCTAACCCCCTATTGTACTTATTTTCCCCAAACCTGTTTTATTTTTCCATTGAGGTGCCTTTCAGGCTCTCTGCCCCTGCTGCCTTCTTTTACTGTATTTCTGTCTCTGCCTTACTCTCTTGACTCCCTTCTCTCTGCCCTCACGCACTGTTACAGCCCCCATCTCTCTCCTCATCTCCCTATCAGCCAGACTCCTCCTTGCTCCACAATTCCTCTCTCTCTCTATGTCTCTCTCTCTCTCCCTGCTCCACTGTGTAGCTGCACATTAATCACTCTCTCTCCTTTCTCCGCCTTGCCCTCTTTCATCCTTCACATCAGCTCCCACACTTGTACGTCCACTCTGCGGTATCCCTGTATATTATCCCCACCAAAAATATCGCTGCACAAATGGTCGTCTGTCTCTCCATAGGTGATATTTTTTGGGGGCATAATTTGTGGGAGCGGAGGTTGCGGGGGTATCCCCCACACATTTAAAAATAATGCAGGGTTTGCGGGGGTGTCCCCTGCAGGGTCCATGGCTCAATATCGCTGCAAAAATATGGCAATACTTTTGTATCGCAATATTTTGTGCAGACCTTCACCTCCTTGCTTGGTGTCCCTTTCCCTCCCCTGCCTCCAAGGGTGACCCAAAGGCACACGTGACACCTGACGGTGGGTGTGCACAACTTTTATGCCTGCAATCAATGGCTCAGCTTGTGCTCACATCCCAGGGCAGACTAACTCCTGTGTCCAGAGTGCATGTTGTTCTGTGGTGGAAATGTGTTTGCTTCACTGCCAGTTATTACTCTGTCAATGCTTTTTGATTTATTTGTATTCATTGTTGCTCTCACTCTGTGATTTTTTTTTCCTGTCATTGGACCATGGTGTTCAAGTAACCCTGATCCATACGGGAGAAATCAAGGCTGTCCTGTTTGTTTACTTTCATGCAATGCATGTCTTGCAAGCTAAGAGTGTTGTCTCAGGTAAAATGTTGATGCGAGACAGGCGGGTACCTTGTGCAGGCAAGTTCACAGTACTCAGGGAGGCACAGGTTGAGGTGTCATTGGTGGCCAGGAGTTTGGCACTGTGGGGGGTTATTTTCTATTGCGTTGGCCTGAGGTGAGTTGGTCCCGCTTCATGGGTGCAGGGACACATGGTGATGGGAGGGTGGTGTGTCATTGGTTGCTGTTTTTGCCTGGCACTCAGGCTGGGACTGGTTGCGGTGTAATTGGTGGGAGGGAGACTGTTCACTGTGTGGGGTGTTTTTAATTGCATTGGTCTGAGGTGATCAGGTCTGGCTGCATGGGTGCAGGGACACATGCTGATGGGAGTCAAGTGATTGCTTACAGATTTTGCATGTGTCATGCCTGCCACGCAGCATCCTGTTCACTCAGATTTTCATGGCATGTCCACCCATGCTGGCAGTCCAATTCTGGTGCTTCTGCTCTGTCTGGAGGTGCACTCCCCGGACAACTCCACACCCGGCAGAGCATTGCAGGCCATGTGGGGTCTGCCATGTTCCCCATAGGCCTGGTGTTGTTCTTTGCCATGGCGGCATTGGATCATGCATGGTACATCAGCAGCTATATTGCCACCTGTTCACCGCTGCTAAGTGCATCTCAATGCTCCCTTCAGTTCCCAGCTCAATGTTCCACGTTCAGTCCTGTCCCTCTGAACTCTGCCTTCCCTTCCTCTTGCCTGTTCCCTGCTCCCTTTAGTGTGCCAGTCTCCTTGACCTCCATTTCACATTTCTTTCTCTTGCCTGCTTGTCTCTTTTCTGCCATTTGCCTCTGTGCCCTGCCTTCCTCTATGACTGCTCCCTGTGTGCCCAGCTGATTTCTGCCAGATCCTGTCTTCATTGCACTTGCTGAGAAGTTTGCCACTGTTTCCAACACTGTCCTGATGCCACGTTAATCAGAGGAACCCAAATCGTGGCATTGGGAGGACTTTCAAGGAGATCCTGGGTTTCCAACCTCTCAGTGATTTCTATTTGGGTGTACTCTCAGTGTCATTCTGAGTACAGCCGGATATGGAGCATCACTATGGGCCCTCACCGGAACAAGGGGTAAGTGAAACCTGGTCCTCGCTGCATGTCACTCAGGGGGGCAGGCAGTCTAGGTGTTGTGGGTGGGGAGCGTGCCACTGTGTGGGGTGTTTTTAATTGCATTGGCCTGAGGTGAGTAGGTCCTCCTGCATGTGTGCAGGTAGGGCATGGTGATGGGAGGCTGACGAGTCATTGCTTGTAGTTGTTGCATGTCACTCGGGGGGCACAGGCTGCATTGTAATTGGTGGCAGTGAGGCAGTCACTGTGCTGGGTGTTTTTTTTTATTGAGTGGCCTGAGGTGAGCGGGTCCAGCTGCATGGGTGCAGGGACACATGATGATGGGAGGCTGGCTAGTCATTGCTTGCTGTTGTTGCATTGCACTCAGCGGGGCAGAGGTTGCAGTGTCATTGGGTGCATGGATGTGTTACCTGCTCTGACCTTGATGTTGTTTTTCTCTGCTGAGGCATTCTGCAAGGGAGGATGGTTGCTACTATTCAAGGGAACAGTGCTGTCAGATGCCTTCACACAATATGTCAGCAGAGTAGGCTGGTTTGGATACCTACATAGGGGAGCATGGATACATTTGAGGGTAGAGCTGGGGCAGGCTCACAAGGGCAGAGGTGTGAGGTGAGATGTGCATCTTTCTTGAAGTGAACTTAATATTCTCAGTCAGCATTACTATTTTGATGTAGATGTGTATTGTGAGCTGTGTCTTCCTACTTGTGTTCTCATGTGTGATGATGGGGGACTGGGTGCACAATAGTTAGTGGTGTCCATGTGATAAGGCCAGGGATTTCGTTGCTTGTGTTCTTTTCTTTGGTGTGATCAACATGAACACTGTTGTTTTCACTTGCTATGACTGTGTCAGTGTTTGGTGCTTTTGGTTTTATGGCTATGTGCACACACAGTTTGCCTGTGCCAGACACACATTTTCAGCATCTTGTTATGAGCACGGAGGATTGGCCCCAATACATCATTGAATGGCACCAGGGATGTGGTGTCACTGTGTGTGCTCCAGAGGGGCTGGTTTTCATGAGAAGTATCTTTGCACAAGCTGATTGCATGCAGCCTCTTCCTGTGCCCTTTGGCCGACCAAGGGAAATGGTGATGCCTGTGGTTGAGGGTGATATTCCCTCTGCAGATCGACTGGTATGCCATGCTGTGTGGCAACATTGTGCAGGACACAAGCTGCCACAATTATTTTACATACTACTGTTGGGGAATTTAGCAATACCCCCCCCAGAGTGGTGAAGGGAGTGGAAACGTGACTTGAGCACCCCGAATGTGTGCTCCACTATGCCCGTAGTGGCTACATGTGCTGCATTGTACCTTACCTCAGCTGGTGTGGCAGGATTCCTTAATGGCGTGAGCAGAAATGTTGATAGCGGGTAAGCAATGCCCCCTGGAAATATGTAAATGGTTGTTATTGGCATTGATTGTCATGTTCTGTTGTTCAGTGTGTCACGTGAATGCATGCATGTGCGTGACATTTGATACTCATGGAGGAGCCAGATATTGCCAAAGGTTTCCGATGCCAGGGCCTGGTTGAGTGGTGACTGGTGGTAAATGGTCATGTGTGCTTCCAGGAAAATTGCATTGACTTCCATGATGACTCAGTTTGCATCACAGATGACCTGCACATTTATGGAATGGCAATGCTAATGGCTGCAGTAAATGTGCTCCATCAATTGGGGGAAGCGTAGCGCAACATGTGTACAATCAATGGCTCCAAGTACACATGGAAAATGTGCAACATCATAGAACCCCTGGCACACTCTATGCCTTGCCTGGAGTGTGTATGTGCCTATGCACAAACACGTGAGGTGATGCAGGCCAAAACCTGATGGAGACAGCGGGATTGTGTGGCCTGAGAAGTGCCACCAACACTGGCAGTGGTGCATAGAAAGGAGCCTGTGGCTATGAAATGGAGTGCCATCAGCACCCTTTCCAGGGGTGTGAGGGCATGGGACCAGATGCTGGGCGATGCAAGGTCCTGCTCCCACTCCCTGACCAGGTCTAGGATGACATGGGGTGGGAACCTTTCCCTTGCATACATGGTCATCTGGCATCCCAAACAGCGTGGTGCGTGTTTAGAAAATCTGATCCTTTGGCCTGCTCCTCCTCCCTCTATGTCCAAGTACGATTGCTCCCAGCATACCTGCATTTATTATGGATGAGCAACGTGTGTATGGTATGCATTGTGTGCTTTATATGCATTGAGTCCTTTGTGTACTGTGCTTTGCGTCTCCTATAATGTGGTGGTTATATCACAAGGTTTGAATGAGACATTTCCTAATGTGAAGTTGCGTTTTGTTCCATGAATTCGGTTGTGTTTGCACTTTACTGGGCCTGTGATTTCTTTACATGGCCTGTCCATCAATCAGCCCATGTTATTCCTTGTTCTTCCTCATTTTGCTGGGAGAATGGGGAATGCATGTGCCGCCCCCTATTTATTTCTTTGCATAGGCACTTCCCACACTTGTTTGGAGTGTCGCGCTAAGCGCTCGACTGCACGCAAAGAGGTAATGGACAACCGCAAAGTCACTGAAATACACGCAAAATCCAATCCATGAATCAGTAAAAGGAGTTTTGGGCGATGAAAAGTCTGGAATGTCACTTTTCAACGTGCAAAACAATTCATGAATCAGGCTCTTAGACTCATCCAGGTCAGGGCAGGTCTCTATAGGCATGTGTGCAGTAGTCATGTTTTCTTCAATTGACATAGCCCAACCCCCATTACTGAGTTGTATTTTTTCAATTCCTAATGAAGAACACGGAGCGCTTGAAAAAAAAAGCCTACAGCCCTTCCCTGTATGATCTTCAAAATGTAATGCATGCAGTATAGCTCATCGGGCCACACATCTTGCACTCGATTTAGTCCTTCCGTCTCTTTTCCATCCTCCTGCAATTCCATTAATACTTATAGAAAAAAGGTACTTGTGTGGAGCAGGAACGCCCCTCCCAACACATCTCTTTGGAATTTTCAGGAACCTTAAAAATGTGTTATGCATTTTCATAAATATTGTTTCAAGAATTTTCTAAGACCTATACGGACATAGATGCAATAAAATTCATTTGGGTCCACAGAAATTTCTAACACCATCAAGAGATGCATGCATACCCGCATATTCATGCACAGACACACACAGACACACACACACAAACAACATTTCACGAATCAATGCGAAAAGACACACTTTAATGTATGGAAAATCCAGATCTGTAGACTTTGAAAACAGTTGTTGTTTTTATTGCTTCATACGTGTGATACGTATGCAAATTCATTTATGCAAATTAACTGTGAATGAACAAGGCCAAATACTCTATTCTACAGGTAGATGCCACTCAGGATTGTCTACAACCATGATTTATGTAGCACAAATCTAACTAGGAAGCAACGGACCGCTCTACATGTCATGGGGGCTGACATAAAATGGAAGACGCGAGGGGTTGAAATATAAGTCATGGGTGTGGGTTGTGATGTGGGAACGCAAGGAGCCTTGATGGCGCTTGAGCTAAGAGTAAGGCCTTGAAGTCCTTCCTGACCCGGAACAGCATTGCCATGGTCCTGATGGTCACCAGCCTGGTGTCCCAGTAGGCAGGGCCGTATTTTTGTGTGGGATTTTACAGTACATCTAAACAGTGCTAAAGATACTGGTGCTGTTTTATGACTGCTCTAAGCTGAACATATTTTGATTTCTTAGTCAATATTTTACTCTGATGGGCAACTGCACGATGGTATTTAATGAGGTGTATTTTGTTTCGTTATTTTTAGAGACGAAGGGCCTGATTTGCAAAGCATTTTTCAATGGGATTGTTTCATTGAAAAATGCTTTTTAAAATCAGGCCCTTAATAAGATAATTCTGCAGATTCATATTTTAAAACAAGGGTCTTTACAACGATAAGGGGCAGGGGTTGACTGGGAACCAAAAGAGGCCCTGGAAAAAATTTCCAAAGTGGCCCCACATTATACATTTTCAGCACGCCAAACCCGTTTCCTGTGGAAAATGTGGAAATAAAATAAGTTACCACACAAACGAGGCCCACGGTGCAGAGGCCCGCCGGGAAAACTCCAGAGTTTCCTATAGGCCACCAAGGCGTAACAGAAATAATGTCTTTATGAAGGCAGGGTGACTACAAAAAGAAACTATTGCTTTTTGAAGTCCGAGGGCTCTCCCAACACCATGACATGGAAGCCTCTGGGCTGGAGGCATCCATGTCATGGAGTGGGTGAGCTCTATGACTTCAAAAAGAAATATTTTCTTTTTGAAGTCACTCTGCCTTCATAAAGAAATGATTTCCATTATGGTTCGGTCTTTAACGGAAATAGTTGCTTTATGAAGTCGGAGTGACTTCAAAAAGAAAACATTTCTTTTTCAAGCAATAGGGCTCCCCTCAACCCTATGATGCGTGTGTGTGTGAGTGTATGTGAAAGGTTGCATAATTAAATCTATGGGTGGCTGGGTGTGCGTGTTGAGTGTATGGTGAAAGGGTACACACTAGATGTATCAGTGGCTGCCTGGGTGGGCCTGTATGGTGAAATGGTGAACACTTACATGTATAGGTGGCTGCCTATGTGAGTGTATGGTGAAAAGGTGCAAACATAAATATATAGGTGGCTGCCTGTGTGAGTGTATGGTGAAAGAGTGCACAATTAAATGTACGGGTGGCAGGGGGTGTGTGTGTCAAGTGTATGATGAAAGGGTGCACTCTTAAATGTATGGGTGGCTGCTTGAGTGTGCCTGAATGATGAAAGGGTGCATACATAAATCTATAGGTGGATGCCTCTGTGAGTGTATGGTGAAAGGGTGCACACTAGATGTATCAGTGGCTGTCTGGGTGGGCCTGTATGGTGAAATGGTGAACACTTACATGTATAGGTGGCTGCCTATGTGAGTGTATGGTGAAAAGGTGCAAACATAAATATATAGGTGGCTGCCTGTGTGAGTGTATGGTGAAAGAGTGCACAATTAAATGTACGGGTGGCAGGGGGTGTGTGTGTCAAGTGTATGATGAAAGGGTGCACTCTTAAATGTATGGGTGGCTGCTTGGGTGTGCCTGAATGATGAAAGGGTGCATACATAAATGTATAGGTGGATGCCTCTGTGAGTGTATGGTGAAAGGGTGCACACTTAAATGTATGGGTGGCTGCCTGGGTGTGCCTGTATGGTGAAAGGATACACACTTAAAGGTATGGGTGGCTGGGTGCGCATGTGTGTGTATGGTGAATGGTGTGTGTGCTTGCTTTCAGGGGTGCAACGAAACCTACATTTCGGGGGCTGGAGGTTGCTAACCCTTCAAATGTTGGGAGAGGTGCTAACTTCACGGGCGGTGGGGGGGACACACTTATTTGTGTTGGGCATCTAACTTCTTTATGTATTCTAATGAAACTATTCTAGAGCAGCTTCAATGTTACAAGCAGTTTACTCTCTGCTTTAAGTCTGAACTCACCCACTTATGGACTGCTGTGAGAATAAGCGGTTTCCTGCCCCTCTCTACCCTTCCAAACACTTCCCTGGCATGCAAATACTAACCCCACATCAAGAATAAAATTGCATAAAGAATTATGCATTTGAATGCAGGTACTAACAGTGAAATGCTTTACGTTAGTAATTGCTGGGCCTTTGTTAACAGCAAAACCCAGGTGCTGTTTAACATCTGTGTCCTGTTCTGTCCAGCAAAAAGCTCTGTACATCAGCCAGGTCAAGTCAACATAGCCCAAAATGTCAAGAGGGGGCTGAAGCCCAGTCAGTGCAATGGTGTTGTGCTGTCACAACCACTAGCTCCATGGGAAGCTCCAACCCCGATCCCTGCACTCATGCACACATATCAAGAAACCCCACCGGGTCACGTAGACTCCATGGGAACTGTTTGGGGGCTCATACCAGTTCAGGTGTCAGGATTGGGAAACATAGTTGGGTGCAGGCACAGCGCAACTGGCGCCACATCCATTTTCCAATGAGTAATGTTGAGGGTTAGTCACTTCCTGTCTCCCCCAACATGGAAGAGGACTGAACACACAGCATTAGATGCGGCAGACTAGCTATTGGATATGTCAGGGAGGCTTTGGGCATGGTCAGGTGTGGCCAGATATATAAACCACACCCAGATCGCTTCTCCTTGCTTCACGTTACTCTGGTTGTCAGCATAACGTTCACCGGTACCAGCTCTTGCAAATAGAAGAAGAAAACGTTATTCAAGGACCAGGTTATCGTTTCGCTTACCTGTGGATTCTCCTGAAGAACGCTTCTGCATCTGCAAGTCTCCAAGTCCAGCTCCGGTCAGGAAGCATCATCACACCGCACTTGTGAAGGAAATAAAGAACAGTAAGTGTCGTGCAAAATGTGGAAATAAAATAAGTTACCACACAAACGAGGCCCACGGTGCAGAGGCCCGCCGGGAAAACTCCATAGTTTCCTATAGGCCACCAAGGCGTAACAGAAATAATTTCTTTATGAAGGCAGGGTGACTACAAAAAGAAACTATTTCTTTTTGAAGTCCGAGGGCTCTCCCAACACCATGACATGGAAGCCTCTAGGCTGGAGGCCTCCATGTCATGGGGTGGGTGAGCTCTATGACTTCAAAAAGAAATAGTTTCTTTTTGAAGTCACTCTGCCTTCATAAAGAAATGATTTCCATTATGGTTCGGTCCTTAACGGAAATAGTTGCTTTATGAAGTCAGAGGGACTTCAAAAAGAAACCATTTCTTTTTCAAGAAATAGGGCTCCCCTCAACCCTATGATGCGTGTGTGTGTCAAGTGTATGATGAAAGGGTGTACTCTTAAATGTATGGGTGGCTGCTTGGGTGTGCCTGAATGATGAAAGGGTGCATACATAAATGTATAGGTGGATGCCTCTGTGAGTGTATGGTGAAAGGGTGCACACTTAAATGTATGGGTGGCTGCCTGGGTGTGCCTGTATGGTGAAAGGATACACACTTAAAGGTATGGGTGGCTGGGTGCGCATGTGTGTGTATGGTGAATGGTGTGTGTGCTTGCTTTCAGGGGTGCAACGAAACCTACATTTCGGGGGCTGGAGGTTGCTAACCCTTCAAATGTTGGGAGAGGTGCTAACTTCACGGGCGGTGGGGGGGACACACTTATTTGTGTTGGGCATCTAACTTCTTTATGTATTCTAATGAAACTATTCTAGAGCAGCTTCAATGTTACAAGCAGTTTACTCTCTGCTTTAAGTCTGAACTCACCCACTTATGGACTGCTGTGAGAATAAGCGGTTTTCTGCCCCTCTCTACCCTTCCAAACACTTCCCTGGCATGCAAATACTAACCCCACATCAAGAATAAAATTGCGTAAAGAATTATGCATTTGAATGCAGGTACCAACAGTGAAATGCATTACGCTAGTAATTACTGGGCCTTTGTTAACAGCGAAACCCAGGTGCTGTTTAAGATCTGTGTCCTGTTCTGTCCAGCAACAGCTCTGTACATCAGACAGGTCAAGTCAACATACTCCAAAATGTCAAGGGGGGGCTGAAGCCCAGTCAGTGCAATGGTGTTGTGCTGTCACAACCACTAGCTCCATGGGAAGCTCCAACCCCGTTCCCTGCACTCATGCACACATATCAAGAAACCCCACCGGGTCATGTACACTCCATGGGCACTGTTTGGGGGCTCATACCAGTTCAGGTGTCAGGATTGGGAAATGTAGTTGGGTGCTGGCATGGGACAACTGGCGCCACATTCATTTTCCAATGAGTAATGTTGAGGGTTAGTCACTTCCTGTCTCCCCCAACATGGAGGAGGACTGCACACACAGCATTAGATGCTGCAGACTAGCTATTGGATATGTCAGGGAGGCTTTGGGCATGGTCAGGTGTGGCCAGGTATATAAACCACACCCAAATCGCTTCTCCTTGCTTCGCGTTACTCTGGTTGCCAGCGTAACGTTCACCGGTACAAGCTCCTGCAAATAGAAGAAAATAATGTTATTCAAGGTCCAGGTTATCGTTTCGCTTACCTGCGGATTCTCCCGAAGAACGCTCCTGCATCTGCAAGTCTCAAAGTCCAGCTCTGGTCAGGAAGCATCATCACACCGCACCTGTGGCAGAAATAAAGAACAGTAAGTGTTGCGCACATATCAAGCACCGCGCACTAAGCCAAAAGCTCTGCGCACTTGCAAAGCAGCGTGCAATAAGCCAAAAACACAGCGCAAATGCAAAGCTGCATTTAACAAACTACAAAAGCCATACCAATAAGAAGAAGGGAAGGAAGGTATAGAAAAGCACGCGCAAAGAAAAAGAAAGCAAGGAAAAGCATGCGCAAAAAGAAGGAAAGCATAATAGCATACAGCAAAGAATAATCTCATGCAAAGAAGGTCAACTTTACAGAAAAGAACCGAAGCAGCTAAGGAACAGCGTATTCAATGCAGAAGTATGCATTGTACATGGGCTAACAAGCATGAACAATAATTGAACTGAAAAGCAAAGTGCACAGCGCATTGAGACTGTGGCAAAGACTAGGTGGGAGCACCGCCACGTTGCCAGAAAAAGACCACGCCACAGCAGGTCTGGGCGGGAATCGAGACCATGACCAGTGAGGCAACTGGTCTTCTTCACGCACCCCTGCTTGAAGAATAGGCAGGATGGAGAGCGCCTTTATCCTATAACACAGGTGAGCGTAGTCCCAGGGTTTTGGGTCACAGGGAGGGTGTTGGCAATCTTGATACACTCCTCTCTAATCCCAGTGTTCCTTCACAGGGGAAGTTCCCGTGCAGCAGTCGCAGTTCTAGGAGGCCCTTGTACAAACCCTCGAGAGGTTCCAGGTGCTCCTGCAGAGCTAAGTTGAGTGTAACATGTGCCACCACTTCTGTTTAATTACTTGGTTACAGATTGGTAATCTTCATTACTCACATCCCTATTCTTCCTCATCCGAGTACTTTTGTATGAGGCACTTTGAATTATACACAAGTACTGGGATGAGGTAGAGGGACATGGAGGTAATGCCTGGTTTAGATATCTGTAATCTTCATTACTCCTAATCCCACTCTTCCCCATCCCAGTACTTACCTATGAAACAAGGAGCCTCATACGCAAGCACGCAAGCACTGAGACAAGGAAAAGGGGTGTGGAGGTAAATCAGGGCTGAGAAGCTGATTTTGGGACTTGGGGCAGGGGGTGTGAGGGAGAGGGGATGTGTGGGGGTGGGACAGGGTTTGTGTGATAAATCGTAATGGTCATCCATGTCCAGGCTAAGCAGGCATGATATGTGGTTTTAGTGGCTAGAGAGGCATTTTGGTGCAGCCAGTGTAGTCATTTCTTAGTTTGGCTTGACTTTTTTTTTAACAAGGTTTGTCTGATAAAGCAGTCCTGCTAAGTGTAATTACCTGGCTAGACTGGCATTTTGGTACTGCCAGTATAGGTGTTTCTTATTGCAGCATTGAACATTTTTTCTGGGCGACTGTGATAAAATAACCATGATAAGTGTTATTGCTTCGACTGGCATTTTGGTGCAACCAGTCTAGGTATCTCTAAATGTGGCCTGGAATGCTTTTCTGGACTATGTTATTACGTGTCTAGACTGGTCTACATTGCGCAGCCAGTTGGACATGTTTTCATTGTGGCATGGCATTTTTAATAGCAAAGCATTATATTAATTAAAGCATTAATGCCTGGGCACTGTTGGTGACTTGCATGTATTGGATTTTTGGATTGGTGTTACCCTACACAACAATTGCAAATGCTCTGTCCTTTTACCCAATTTTTCTCTGAAAATGTGCTGCATAATGCTTTAAAACACATATTATATCTTTCTCTTAGTGCAGTGTGTGGCATACTCCTGCAGCAGCACGCCCAGAGTGTGGCGCAACCTGCATTTTTTGGTGAGCTGGGAGAGGGGGGGGGGGGCGCTCAGCATGGCTCGCACGAGGGCCCCCAAAGTTTGTGGTACACCACTGGCGGCACCGATACATTCATGATGAGAGGGACACATACCAATGGCTTCCCCTGCGCTCTTTCCATCCTGTGCCTAAAAGCTGGTGTACAGTGTAGAAATGTTTGACCCTAGAACATAAAGTGACCCTTGATTTCACTCTGCCACAATTAATGCTTTGTTGTAATGTGTCTATATTTCCTATCTCCATGGCATGTGTTCAGGATGTTAGCATGTAGGAGGTAACGAGTGCCCACAGTACGGGATGTCATGTGAGGGAGCTGCTTTCCCTGTGCTAGTCTAAATTCTTTAATACACAGTTATGAACCCTCCCACTGGTACATATTTTGCCAACCTCTGCAGCCTGAAACGTAGATCCACGCAGGTTTGACATGTGGCCAACTTTACACCAGACCTGCAGAGGAACTGACCTGCTGTTAAATCTCAGTTAGCAGTTATATGGTAGCCTCTACAGAGTGTAATTTGCTTTCTGACTTTGAGGACATTCAGACATGTAATTGCTAATTTTACTATAGCCGGTAAAATAGCTTGGTGGGTTGAGCGCTTGCTGCTGCGATATGTGTGGTGATCTGCAGGTTGCAGGTTCGAATATCTGCAAGGCCAAGTCAGCCTTTTATCCTTCTGAGGTTGATAAATGAGTGCCAACACAGGTTGGGTGATATTGCATGTATATTTGTTCTATATTAAGCCCTTAACCGTAAGTGCTATATAATACCACATCGTTATCATTTGGCCTCGGACATCTGCTTGCATTCACAGTAAATTGTTAATATGGGCCTATACACACTGATATTAATAATGCATACATTGATCCATTCTTGTACAAAATGTATATCACATTACAATGTTATCGTAACCATATTTTTCGTAGTGTACCTAGGAACAATGCTATGTGATGCCACTTCCTGTTTTTTCAAGGGGTGAAAGGTTGTGTTCCATCGCTTCCCTTGATGTCACTTCGGGGTGTGGTGAAATGACATCACTTTATGTGATGTCATCAGAGGTCAAGGGTCGTGTGATGTCACGTCCTCCATACCTGGCATGTTGATGAAATTACGTCCCTGACATCACACTGAGGAACTGTTAAGCAAGTGTAGATGAGGGTGTAAGGGTTAAGTATCAGTGAGGTATACTGCACTGACCTTGACCAACCAATCACTAAAGAGGATAAAGAGTGGCTTATGTTTTAGGGCATAAGGCCACTATGCTATAAATCAGGTAGTGGACTGAAGGCTGACAGGAGGTCTGGACAAAAACATGGAAGCGAGTGCTGGAGTAGTGATGGCCAATGAGCAGCACACTTTATCACAAAGCACGTGATTTAGACCACAATCCATCTACATATCCCTCTCAGTGTGCTGGCTGGCAGCTCCAATCTTCAGAAAGCCATATGTATGCATCTGTGGTGCAGAGGAAGTTGACACACGCATCTTTTGATCGCTGTTTGTTTGCGCCCTGGTCAAAGATCTTTACTTTACTTTGGCAAGTATCCATTGATGTCCAATTGAATAACCACCCTCACTTTTCCAGTTCCCCCGTCCAGTGACGTAATCTGAATGCAAAGTAAAGATTGTGAGTCCCCAATTCTAGTGTCGAAGAATGGGTGTGCGCTGTTTGCATGCAATCAATCACGTGGCTCGTTCAAACGCTCCGAACCTTGAGGTGTGAAGGTGAAACGCCACACCTGTGCAAAGGTCCCCTCTACAGGGCCACTCGAATGAAAAGAAATGCAGAATGTGATAGATGTCTTCGAGGCCGGTCAATGTATCCAAGGCTGTGCACTAGGCAACCATTAACCAGGGAGGTAAACAAGGCCCAGAAAAGCAAATTCACTTGCCAGACTAGAATGCCACATTGAGGTGTCAGAAATGTTCAGGGTTTTCCATTATTTGTCCTGTGCAAGCCCCCACAGTGGTCGAAGTGAGCGGGAGCGGTCGGAAGCGGGGCTCCTATACTTTTATTTTAAAAACAAAACATTCCGGAATGGTTTCGTTTTAAAATAAAAGTGTAGGAAGACGTTGTAGCTTGCACTTTCAGTGCACTGCACTTAAACAGCAGGTGCAAGTGTTTGGGGGTTTGTATTGTGTGTGGGAGGGGGCGTGGCGATAGGGTTTGTGGGGAGTGGGTGCAGGCCAGCAGGGAACATAGTTCCACTACTTCTTTTCGTACACTTCGACCACTGACCCCCGACCCCTCGCCCCACGCTCCACTAAAGTACATATCCTGCCCCTTCCACGAGAGACACTCCACAGTCTTTTATAGGGTATCTAGTCATTGCATCGAATTAAAAAGCATAGAATGCCTTACCTTAGAAAAAAATGCATTAAAAAAAGCATTGAATGCATTTTTTTTTAAGGTAAAGGGTTTATTTTAATTATAACGGGTTTTAAAGATTCAAAAAAAGGGGGCTGGGGGTGCCCCCCATTAAAAAAAATGTTTAAAAAAATGCATTCGATGCTTTTTTTCGATGCATTTTTTTTCGATGGAAGGCAATGATGCTTTTTAATTCGATGCAATGACTATAAACCTTTTATAGTAACTACGTGATATTCCTGTGCCCAGATGGAAAGTTTTCCAAAGCAGGATTCTGTCTTATTTTGTGAAAACGTTCCATGTCCAGGATATAGAAAGGAAATGTTATATAATGACCCTAAGTTCATTTGCAGCAGGCTTCGCACCTGTCTGAGGAATGCCAACATGTAAGCCCTGCCTTGGCTTCAGTGCCAGTCTGATCTCTGATTCAGCTTCACCCTAGCGATTCATTATGCATACCTTTGCCTCAAAGTGAACTGTATGCTGTGTGTTTGATAATACACGAATCTGCTTGTGACATGTGTTGTTATTGGGGCGGTCACACTTACAATAAATAGGCAATGTAAGTTTAGTGCATTTACTTCGCTTCCTCCCAACCTATTTTACAGACTGAAGCAATAGAGGAAAACTCAAAAAGCGTTTTTGCAGAGGTAAATAACACTGAATAGTGAACCAGGCTGTTTGCAAATGGGTGCAAAGAAGTATGCATGTGTACACATTTGCACAGTTCGTGCAAATGTAGAGCGGTGACTAAATGTGTGGGAGCTGGATGTACCTCCATTAACACAACAGTAAAGGTACCTTGCATTTCTCCTGACTTCACAGTAACCTAAACAACCCCCTTTCTTTCAGATCTGCTGGGGTGGCTGGACAGCATGGAAGTGGCAATGCTGGACAGTACTAATCCCTCTATCCCCTGACTGCTCCTCCATAATGGGCAAGGGGGAGCAACCTGCTAGAATTCTCACCCATTATTGAGAAGCCGAGCCAGCCCAGTGTAAAGCCTAAGCATTCCCCTAGTGTATTTCTGCAGCTGAGGGAGCAGTCGTGCGCTGCCTTAAATTGTCAAAGGGAAACGTGTTTTCCCTTTGACAATTTTATTCCCCAGCACACATGCTCAATGAGCAATGCAATGCTGGGGTGTTTTGCTACCCCACCCTTTCATGGCTCATTGGGGATGTAGGCTGGGGAACTGCATCTTTGAATGTGTGTGGGGGTGCTCCTGCACCTCCCCACACATTCAAAGGCTCTCAGGGCAGCATAAAAGCAGTGCTCAGGCTCCAGAGCACAGATGTAAAGGAACCAGGAAGCACACGTCCTGGTTCCTGTTCATGTGCAGCAGCAGTCGAAGGGCTTCATTGTTGCTGAAGGTCCATGGAGTCGAGCAGATCTGCACCAGAACAGATGGAAGGAGAAATACATTTTATGTAAGCATGTGTGTGTGTGAATGAATGGATGAGTACATAAATGATGCACAGGTTGCTGCTGGGTGTGCATATGAATTAGTGAGTTTATGGTGTATGGTTGTGCAAGTGAATGCGGTATGAATGTTATGTTATGTTGTTATGTTAACAGTTCTTATACCGTGCACTGTTACCACCTGTGTGGTCTCTTGATGTGCTGGTGGATCTGTAATGCACAAGGGTGGGGGGTGGTTAGTAGGGTTGAGCGAGAAAAAGAGCACAAGAGCTTTGATGTGCTGTTGGCAGCTTCAGTTCGGATACACTGTTCACTGAGCATAGGTGTGGTTTTCGATTGGTGGACGCCATGTGGTATTGGGAGAGATTATGTGTGGTTTGTTTCATTGTTGTGAAGTATGCATGGTTTGTGGTGCTGTAGAGGTATGGTTTTGTTTAGTTCAGAGTTTGAGAGGTGGATGCAGAATGGTGAGTTTTTAGTACGGTTTTTTAGTGGCAGTGCATTTCCTACCATCATTGCTTTGGCTAAATGCGATCTATATCCCTTCCCCTGTCGATCATTCTAGAGTGAAGCAATTACTGCCCCCTCGAATTCCTCCAGCGGTAGTGTGTTACTTGTGCGCCCTTGTCAGCCCGTGGGCTGCCTGGTTACTGTATCCAGCCCTATTTCTTTATGTGTGATGAGTTTCACACCCTCGGTGGTCCGATAAAGTGGGAAACATCTCTCTCCCCTGTTTCCACCTTTGACCCTCTATCAGGGTGGGTACACTTCAGGTCTCAAAACCACCCTTCCCAGTCAGATGCCTCTCTTTTCCCCTGCCCTCCACTTAGATCTGGCCTACTCCCCACTCCTTCTCTGTTGTGTGCTCATTTCATGGTGTGTGGTTGTTGTTCAGTCATTTTCATCCCGTTCTGGAAACAGGTTGGTTGAAGTTTTCTGAATTTTAGATGGTCCGTCATAGTTCGTATTTCACTGGCAAGAGAGTTTCAAAGTTTTTTCAGCTATGCAAGAGAATGCTGATCCACCAGGTTTTTTCCTTGTGTATGGTGTAGGCTCTAAGTGGATGTCGTCACTGGATCTAAGAGTTATGGGTGGCTTGTAGATTGTGATTTTCCTTTGTATGAATGATTGCTCTGTGTGTTATGCACATTGTTTTGAAGGTGATTCATTTTTTGATTGTGAGCCAATGTAGCATCCTTCGCACTGGTGTGATGTGGTCCCTTTGTGCGAGTTTGAGGAGAAGTCTGGCAGCTGCATTCTGTATTCATTGCAGTTTCCTCATTAACTAGTCCGACATTCCGAGTTATACGCTGTTGGCGTCGTCTACCCTGGAAATGATGAGGAGGTGATGGCCAGTGTTTTGTGCATGAAGGAGAGGAAAGGTGGAATCTTTTTGATCATGTGTAGTTGGAAGAAGCATTTCTTAATTATCGTATTTACTTGCAGTTCTGGAGTTGACTCGTTGTCCATTAGGACTCCAGGATTCTTGACTAGTTGGATGGTGTGGGTGGCGTTCCCAGTTCTGTGGGCCACAGGATGTACTGGTTGTTTCCTTAGTTGTCAGGTGTAATCATTATTTCCTTCTTGCCCGGGTTGATTTTGGGTTTATTAGTGTTCATCCATTGTAGAGTTCTTTGAGACAGTATATTAGCATTGTGTTTTCTTGTTTATTGCTGATTTTGTGCATTATTTGGGTATCATCAGCGTAGTTGAAGCATGTGAAGCGGGTCTTTGATGAGGTTGATTAGTGGCATCATATAGATGTCTAAGAGTACCGGGGATAATGAGGAGCCTTGTGGTACTCCACAGGTGGTGTCCCGCAGTGTAGATTTCAGTGGTTTTATCCTTACTGTTTCTGTTCTTTCAGACAAGAAAGATTTAATCCAGAGCAGCACCGTGTGAGCAATCCCTTTTTCTTCCAGTCTTTTGACGAGGATGTCATGGTTGACTGTGTTGAATGCTGCAGAGAGGTTGAGTAGTATCAGTGCTGAGTTTGTGTTGGAGTCTGCATTGGTCTTTAGGTCATCCTATATAGAGAGTAGTGCCATCTCCATTCCTCTAATGGGTCTGAAGTCAACTTGTGCTTGGTCCAATAGTTGGTTATTTTCTATGTGTTCCAGTATTTGTTCGTAGACATCAGTCTCTAATACTTTTGCTGGATAAGGAATGTTTGAGATCGGTCTGTAGTTTGAGAGGTCTTCCACATCATCCATTCTACACTTTGTACCCTTGAGGAGTGATTGATGTAGGCAGATTTGAATGCTTGCGGTACTGGAACAAAGAGGTTTAAGAAGCATTTGGATGGTGTACCCTGTGTAAGGATTGATTTGTAGATATCTTGTGGACAGGGGTCCATTGGGGAGCATGCCTTGTTGTTTTTTTATTTGGCCAAGCTGATGAATCTTTCTCTCCATTTGGGCAAAACTGTTCATTCTGTTCTGTGGTCCTGGGGTTAGTAGGAAATGGTGCATGGTCTGGTTGATCGTTCTACTTTGTATGTCAGTGTTGCAAAGATGGACAGCACTTCCAGTCAATTTAAATTAGGTTCTTTATTGAGTTATAAGTTATAAAGACCCCCAGCGCAGCCAGAGATCCATAGACAACAGCAGACAACTTCAACTGACAACTTTAGAATGTCATAAGTAAACAAGAACGCTCTGACCTCACTGGAACTTTGATCAGAGGATAATTCCATGTGGCATTAACCATTTCTCAGACAAGTTTATTAATAGGGAACTTTTTGGGGCAAACCACTCTTAGACCTCCGCGACTTAAGATCTATACACCAAAGTTGGTTGGTGTTGCAATGGTGTGTGCAGAAGGAACGGAGACAATGAGTTCCCCCACTCCGATTGTAAAACTGAACTCGAGGGCTGCACACATCTCTTTACTGCGCCACAAGTGGATTTCAAGAACTCGAATTCTTGGTCATATTGAAAATAAATTTATTGATGGCCCTTTTTTTTGATAACACGTGTTTCGGCACACTACAAGTGCCTTCCTCAGATCAGGGCAATGTCTGTTTACCATCCACTGGTCTGTTCGCTACAGATAACGTAATTGGTAGCTGAGTCCCATCAGACTCCAAATGTTTTCTGAAAAATTCAGTTTTACTGCATCACGCGTCGAGATTCTAAAATGGCGCCACACGTGTTATCAAAAAAAGGGCCATCAATAAATTTATTTTCAATATGACCAAGAATTTGAGTTCTTGAAATCCACTTGTGGCGCAGTAAAGAGATGTGTGCAGCCCTCGAGTTCATTTCTCAGACAAGTCACATTCCCCTGACAAGGCACATTACAACAGTCAGTGATTGTATTCTTCAAATGATCTCTGAGATCATCGCATCATTTTTGCGAAGCCACCAGTGTGTTATATCTGAGGGATTTCAAATCTCGTTGACGATGTTGAATAGTTATTTGTGATTGTTGGTGGATTTTGTGATCCAGTCATCGTAGTATTTATTTTTTGCTTTGAGAATTTCCATTTTGTATGATCAGATTTGCTTATGGTATGTTATTCTTTTGGCTTGGTCGTAGTTTTTTCTCCATTCTTGTTCCAGTTTCTTTTTTTTTTTTTCATTGCTTTGAGGTGGGGAATGAACCATCTGCCACTGCTTTCTTTCGTGATGCGATGAGGGTTTTTTTCAGTGGAGATGCTATCAATTGTTTCCACAATACATTTCAGGATTGGGTCTGTTTTTTCATCTATGTCAGTTGTTTTCCAGGTTGCAATCGATCGCTTGGAGCATTCTAGTTGTTATTCTAGGATACTGCTTTTGATGGTTTTTCAGTTTCTTTTCCAGATCGGGGGGTTCCTTTGTGGTGTGTTCAATGTGGCATTAACCATTTCTCAGACAATTCACATTCCCCTGACAAGGCACATTACAACAGTCAGTGATTGTATTCTTAAAATGATCTCTGAGATCATCGCATCATTTTTGCGAAGGCACCAGTGTGTTATATCTGAGGGATTTCAAATCTCGTTGACAATTTTGGATAGTTATTTGTGATTGTTGGTGGATTTTGTGATCCGGTCATCGTAGTATTTCTTTTTTGCTTTGAGAATTTCCATTTTGTATGATCAGATTTGCTTATGGTATGTTATTCTTTTGGCTTGGTCATAGTTTTTTTTTCCATTCTTGTTCCAGTTTCATTTTTGTATTTTTCATTGCTTTGAGGTGGGGAATGAACCATCTGCCACTGCTTTCTTTCATGATGCGATGAGGGTTTTTTTCAGTGGAGATGCTATCAATTGTTTCCACGATACATTTCAGGATTGGGTCTGTTTTTTCATCTATGTCAGTTGCTTTCCAGGTTGCAATCGATCGCTTGGAGCATTCTAGTTGTTATTCTAGGATACTTCTTTTGATGGTTTTTCAGTTTCTTTTCCAGATCGGGGGGTTCCTTTCTGGTGTGTTCAATGCTTTTGAGAGTGTTTGGATCACGAAGGGTATAATGAGGGGTTCGCTCCATAGTATATGGAATGGTGGTGCTGTTGTGATCAGGTTTTTATTGGCAAAGATTGCATCCAGTGTGTGTCCTGCCATGTGCATAGCTTCTTTCACCATCTGTTGCAGTCTCATTGTCTTATGCTGCTTAGTTAGGGGTTTCTGCACGTTTGCGTTCTCTTCTTCGATCATATGTTGAAGTCCGTGAGAATGATCAAGAGATTATGTTTCCTGGCCAGGTTCATGACTGCTTCTACAAAGGTGTCTGTGAAGGTTCTGTCATAGGTCGGTGGTCTGTAGATGAGTTTATATATGAGGTTTGTTTGTGGGTCCGAGGTCAGGTGAAGGACGAGGGA
Organism: Ambystoma mexicanum; assembly: GCF_040938575.1. Lineage (NCBI taxonomy): Eukaryota > Metazoa > Chordata > Amphibia > Caudata > Ambystomatidae > Ambystoma > Ambystoma mexicanum. Next base: position 1,175,259,633 of record NC_090925.1, on the reverse strand, counting down.
TTCATAGTTCGGGATGTTCAGTGGGTAGGCTGTTTTTAGTTTTTGGTTTTCTTTGTAAGCCACTGCAAGTCCTCCTCTTTTCCTTTTCTGTTTGCCTGTATGCATTTGAAGTTGTGAAGTAGACAGCTGTGTAGTATGACTTTGTAGTTTTTGGCCAGCCAAGTTTCTGTGATGAATAGGATGTCAATTCCCTGATTGCAGATTAGATCGTAGATCTGGACTATGTGTTTGGAAAGCGACCTGGAGTTGATTAGATTGCAGTGTTTTCTTTTTCTTGATAGTGGCCTGTTTTGTTCTTGCTTGGGTCTTTAGGTGGTCTTGTTGGTGATTCTCCTTATTATCCTCAGGATGTGGGTTGTGTTCTGTAAGGTCTGTTTCATCACTAAGTAGGTTAGCTAGGTTTCTTATTGTGTTCATGTATTCTTCTGGCTCCTCTTCTGTCACAGGTTGGTGTTGTCGGAGGTCCCCTTGGGTTTTGGTGATGTATGGAGTTAAGGTGCCATTTCCCATCTTTCTCTTTCTGCTTGTTCCTGCCTTTTTCCTTTGGAGTTCAGATATCCTGCTGGTTTCTCTAACGTTTTTGGTAGTTGGTAGTTGGTTGCTGCTCTAGCAAGCAGTTCGTTGCGAGGTAGGGTGTTAGGTTCAATGATTTTTGTCTTGTTTTCGGGGTGATACCTTTTAACGTCAGGCTTGTGGGTGTGCGCTCCGTTGCTGTGTTGGTCTTTGGTGGCGTGGTGACCTGGTGTGGTTCCATTTCGCGTATCCTTTCTCCTTGGTTTCTCTTGCATCATCCATATTCTGTTCTCCACAGTTTTCTAGTGGTTTTCTTTTAAGATACTTGGAAACTCAGGCTATCTCACGGTTACGAATGAATTCCCGTAATTTAGAGATTTTATAATGTATAATTGTGAATGAATGAGTGAATGTTGCGTGAAAGTGTGTGGTGGTGTGTCTGGTTGAAGCATGCCGTGCCACTGACTTTGGGGTCATGGAAGGAGCCCCAGCATAATCATAGATGTCCAGTAAAAAATGATTCTGTGAAGGCATCATGATAAGTGTTATAAGGTGGCTAGACTGGCATTTTTGCACAGTCAGCCTGGTCATCTCTTACTGTTTATGTTTAAATTTATTGTTTGCTTGTTTGGCGCTTATACACTAACGCACCCACTGGGCAACAGGGAGGGAACAAAGGAACAAAGGTTCCTCTCATTCAGTAAAGGAGGATCTATGGAGTTCCATCTCTTTGCATGAAGAACTGAGAAAAAGTGTCCACAGACATTCTCTGTTTTGTATATGGGGCAGGACATAGCTCAGGGGCAACTCAGTTGTTTTGGAAGCAAGATAATACAGAACAGCATGGGTTAGATACCTAGTCCTGTGCTCAGAGGCTAGACTCTGGCATGAAGCGTGCTACAAAAAAAACAACTTAATTGTTTTTTTTACCAGGAGTTTTCTGTTTACTGCAGTGGCAACCAGGGTAATATAGTCGTAACTCCTCTGAGAGAAAAAGAGTTTAGGGTCATATAGAGTTTTATCTAACAAGCAAATGCATGTCAGAGTTTGTATCGATATGACCGGTTGAGGTATTCCAACAATACCTTGTGGTACAGATCGACTTATCCGGCTCCAGGTTTGATTTCTGGATGAGAAGAGAAAGGGCCTGGCATTGTAGGAGGCCATCCTGATACCCATAGATAACCCAAGTACCAGGTCTGACCCCACCTCAGGGTAAGGTCGAGATAGGAGGAAACGCTCTTGGAGGAAAATAAACTCCTAAGTAACCTGGGCGTAAGTGGAGGGTAAGGCTAATCCTTGCTGCTGCTGAAGACGAGAAGTGCAAGGAATGATGGCAGGAAGGAAGGCCAATCCGAGCAAGAGAGCCAAGTAGGACCTAGAAGAGGATGGAGTCAGGAATCGTACTGGGAACTACCAGGATGAAGACGAGATCTGAAGATCCAGGCAGGAAGGAGTCAGTTCCAAAGGAGGTGGAAAGAGGGACATAGGAGGTGTAGGGAGAACGAAGAGCAAAAGAAGTCATGGATGGGAGACAGAAGTAAAGCATACCTGCAACAATCGTTGCAATTTGTCGGGCCGTCCTCGAAACTGGAACTTAAGGTGCCATCTTGCAGACATAAGGACATAGCAGGAACACTAGAACACTGTGCAGGTATGTCAGAAGGCATAGCAGGATCCTGCCCGTCCTCTCTAGCATATAACCATAAGAGCATACACCCTCCATAGACACGGATGAGCCTGGTTTACAGGATACAACTGATGGAATCTGCGGATCAAGGAAAGGGGCATGAACATGACGTGCAGCTTCCCAGGCTTGATCACAAGAGGAATACCCCTTTGTGTCCACCAAATACTGAAGAGAGCCTCAATGGAATTGAGAATCACAAAACGGCGAAACTTCAAACTCTGGGATGTCGCTCTCTACAACCGGAGGAGGGTGGGAGAGCGACCTCTGGGAAAAACGATCAGGTAAATGTGCTTGAAGAAGAGAGGAATGCAATACAAATCGGAATGAATTCTGAACCATGTTGATGGCAGCTGCAATCAAAAAGCTACAGGATTGATTCTTCTGAGAATCTGAAAGCGTCTGAAGAAGCAAGGTGCCAAATTAGATGGGACAAAATGATGAGGCTAGTATTTAGATGGCAGCCAGAGCAGATCACTTACTTGGAGGGTAGGATCTGTGGCTCTATGTCGATCCACAAACTTATTCATGTTTTCCTGAGCAATATCTAGTTGTGGCTTCACAGATTTGTGACCCTCCTGTATTTCAGCAATCAGGGCCTCCACTGATGGAATCGAAGAGATGGGCAAGGAGTCCATGAGAAACATGCATAGGAAGCAAAGAACAGAGAGGTGTTGATGGCAGAATGCAAATAGTTGTTTTATGCAAATTGTGCAATAGGGAGAAGTTAGGCCAATTTTCCACAGTAGCTGATGTAAAGCAGCTTAAGTATTGTTGCAAAACTTGGTTTACCCTTTCTTTGGCCCGTAAGACTGTGAATGGTAACCTGAAGAAAGATTCCTGTTGATGTGTGATGCGTAACATAACTGTTTCCAGCACCTAGATGTGTATTGCGGTCTGCGATCAGTAACAAAGGATTCAGTTAAGCCGTGTAGGTGGAATATTCCCTGCAGGAATGTTATGGCCAACTCTGCAGCTGTTTGAAACTTTTCTAAAGCGTTGAAATGAGCCATCTTTTTTAATCTATCGACCGTGACCATGATAGTGGTCTTGCCAGATGATGCAGGTAATTCCACACTGAAGTCCGAAGAAATAGCTTCCCATGGACCAGAGGGTACTCACAGAGGCTGCAATTTGCCAAGAGTGCGTTGATTGGAATGCTTGTATTGAGCACATACTGGACATGAACTGACTTACTCAGAGACATCTTTCTTCCAATTGGGCCACCAAAAGCCTCAGGATAATATATTGGAGGTTGCTTCTCTTCCAGTTCAAGGGTAATCATGACTAATTCATAAACCTTGATGTCCTAAACTTTCTGTAAATAGGAACAAATGATTGTTCCTAAAAAGATAACCTTGTCGTTCCTGCATCTGATCCTTGTTAAGGCCTGAAGGAAGTCCTTGATCTTTAGTTTCTTAGGTGGACAGAAAGACCTGTCAAAAGATTGGTTGTATCAAGAAGTCAAATTGCTTGCCCACCAGCAGTCATTCAGGGAGAGTAAATGGGGTACTATTCTGGAGAGAGATACCTTCCTTTTGAGATAGGGCATAAGTCACCACATTCTTTGTACCAGTAATGTAGGTAATAAAGCAGTCTAATTGTGAAATAAAGAACACCCACTTGGCCTGTCAGCTGTTCTTACAATCAAATCTTTGAAGTGCTTGTAGATTTGTATTGTATTTGTATGATCTGTCCGAACCTCTGCTGGGTAATAGGCTCCTAGTAACAAATTATGCCACTCCTGGCATGCAAGTTTAAGAACAAGTTATTATTTTTCCAACCCAGAATATCGCATTTCACTGGTGGTCAATGTCTGAGAAAAGTAAGCAACTGAATGTCGCAGCTGATCATCTTGCCATTGAAGGAGAACTGCATCTATGGCCGATTCTGGGACATCTGCTTCAAGTAGGACGGGTGTAGCTGTGTTCAGTTACCAAAGTACAGGTGCCTGAGTGAAGGCTTCTTTGACTCGAAAAAAACGCCTGATCTGTTTCTTCTGTCAAAATGAGTTTACCTATAAATTGTTTAGTCAACAGGTTAATTAAAGTTTGTGTCCATGCAAGGAATCCTTGGATTCATTATTTATAGAAATTAGTCAACCCCAGGAACTGTTGAACCTGGAGCGCAGAGGTAGGAGTGGGCCAATACCCACTGTGGTAATCTTGCAGGGGTCCATCTCAATGCTGTCAGCAGAGAGTATGAGTCCTAGGTAAGGTACAGTCCTAGTGTTAACCATGCACTTCTCAGGTTTAGCTTTCAGTCTATGGAGCCAAAGAAGAAGAAGAACCTCCCTTACATGCAAATGATATTCTGAGATATCTTTGAAGAAAATCAAAATGTTGTCTAGATAGACTATCATGGAACAATACAACAGATCTGAAAATATTAAATCAATAAAATGCTGGAAGACAGCCGGGGTGCCTGCCAGTCCGAATGGCATAACACAATATTCAAATGTACCAAACAGTGTTCTGAAGGTTGTCATTTAGTAAAGATGGTGGGATCATGGACGGCTTCGAGAATGTCTGTGATCAAGGGTAAGTGGTATTTATTTTTTTATTTATTATACTTGTGTGGTTTAACAAAAATAGAAACCTTTTGCCTTTTCTTCATCAAAGCATACAAAATAGTCAAATAACCATTTAAAATGGTTCCTTCCTTCATTATCAGTTCCTCTAATATCAGTTTGTTTATGAGTGCACCCTCCCTTATTTCTTAACGGCCTCTATTCTTTTGAATACACTTTTAAAACGTTTGATCAGAGCTAAAGTTGTGGAAATATGATCCCCTGATAGTAACTCCCTCCACCAGTCTTGCGCAGTTGTTGACAGATACTTATTAAATTTGTGAATCAAAAGGGATGTTCTCGCATCTTTGATCACCACGAAAAATAATGGCAGCTGTTTAAGTGATTCTTGGGAGGCCTTCTCGTCACAGAGTCAACATGATACCACTCCTTTAGTTCTCTTTCTGTGACACAGAATTTCTCTAGTTGCGGACAAATTCAGTCTCAGCATCAGAAATTGGTCTCTGAAGTGCCAATTTGGAAATAGGCATAAATATTTGGGGAGAGTATTTAAAATTTTAGCTTCTCATAGGGGTTTTCCATATGTGCTATATGACTGTCTTTCCTCTTGATTTGCTATCCAGTCTCATATGCAAAGTCTTTTAAAAATTCTGTTTGGATTTTGCAACAGGCTGGTATCTGTTTCCCCCAAGTCTGCTATGATGGCATTACAAATGGAACTCTGCTCCTTCAACGTAGTTTTTTTTGGAGTGGAGGCTTTCTTTAGGACCACAAATCCTCCCCTTGGTGATTCATCTATACATTTTCTGTATAGGAAAGTTGTTTTCCAGGTCACTATGGCCTTAATTGTTGTTAGACCTAATTCCATTCGGACAGCTTGAATTGGTGTACTCTTCGGGAGCCTTAATACTCTTTTCCAGAAAATGCCTTCTAACTTTGACCAGTTTCTTGATTGGAATGTAAAAGAAGTTTCCACTTCATAAGTTAGGATAGGCACAACCCTTATCCTGTAAAATGAGGCAAATGGAAATATTTTAAAACCACAAAATCTCTTTAGTATCCTTCCCTGGCTCTCCAAGCTGATAGTTTTTAATCTCAGAGGTTCCAGTCTTGGTATTTCCATTTTTGCTAGTATTCAGACACACTCCCAGGTATGTAAATCTTTTGACCTCTGGGATTTTGTCACCAGCTAAATAACATTCCTTAGATTTTGCCCGGGTCACCTCTGGTGCGGCTCCAAAGGCCATTATCCTTGATTTTGTGGATTTATTGACAAGCCGTTTGTTTCAAGGTATTTTTTTAGAGCATCTAATTGACGTTGCAAGCCAATTAGTTTTTGGTCCAACAGTACAATATCATCTGCATATAGAAGTCTGCTAATGGGAGTGCTGGCAATTTTAGGTGGGAAACATCAGACAGTTTGAAGATCGCCATTGATGTCCTAGATAAATAAGTTAAATAATTCCGGTGCCATAAGACATCCTTGCTTCAGGCCTTTATTAGTAGATATTTTTGAAGATCGGAGTCCTGAACTATCCATCCTAAGCCTTATGTTGGTATCTGAATAAAGGTCTTTTGTGTTCTCCAGAACGTTACTTGGGTATCCCCACCCTTCTAGCATTTTCCATAGTTTTGGCTGCTGCACTGTATCGAACGCCTGTGAGAGGTCTATGAAAGCGATGCACATCCTTTGATGTTTCTTCCCCTACACTTGTGCCTTTAGAATATTGGTTATAAAAATATTCAGGCTTGTTCCAATACGTTTCACAAAACCGGCTACCCACTCATCCCTATGTCTCATTGCAAAGCTCCAGTTTGCCAAGGCCTTCAAAGTAAGTTGAGCAAATATTTTCCCTGCCGTGTCCAGCAGCGTGATTGGAAAATAATTTGCTGCATCTGTCCTTAATCCCTTCTTGTAAATCGGTATAGTCACTGCTGCCTTCCATGAGAGCAGGATTTTTTGGGACTTTAAGATATGTTGAATAGGGTGAGTAGAAATACTGACCATTGGATTAGATCCTGCTTTAATAGGGCATCAGACATGCCGGCCGAGCCCCGTGCTCTTGAGTTACTGACTTTCAATATGATCTCCTTTAACAAGATTAAGTCACTATAGGGGAGCGTCCAAACTTAGTTCTTTCTTTGCAGACTAAATAGTTCCACTTTGTCTGTATCAAAGAACTTCGAAAATTATGTTGTCCAGGTGGACGCTGAAATCGGATTCATCACCAAAGCCTCCTGGGGTGCATCCAGGCTATTAATTAAAGTCCAAATTTCAGTCGTGTTTTTAGAACCAATTTGTTGGAGCATTGACTCAGCATCTCTCTGCACCAGAATTCTTTTATACGATTTGATCCAATTTTTATAGTGCTGTTTTAGACTGTGAATTACTGCATCCACCTGGGGTGTATTCATCTTTCTTAATCTTTGGATTTGTTGAAATAAAGACTTCTTTTTCACTAGAAGATTCTTGTCAAAATTATACAGATGGCGGATAATTGGTCTGTTACCAGATCCCTTTTTAGTTTTGAAGATTTGAAGTAGTGTAGAGTAGTCAATATTTTGGTCTCCGTTGTGTGTTATAAAAAGCCATATTGAGAGTTGGAGATCCTTGGTCAAGCCTTCGTTTTTTTATGTTGGTCCTTAGTCTGGTCATACCTAGATTAACTCCTATTTCATAATCATAGGCGTCACTAATTGATTTTCTTACGGGAGCCCAGACTGAAATCAACATGTTGTGGTCACTCGTACACATGTCTTCGACTGTGATGGATCGTGCCATCATGATCATACTCCTCGCTGTACATATGTAGTTAAGGATTTTGCCACCATTCTTCCCTCTTCTAGTTATCTTTCCTGGTATGGTGGTTCCATTTAAAATGACAATGTTTATTGAACAAAGGGCTTTACTACAGCTCGGACCCTTTCTTTCTGCCTCTGTTGGTCTCACTTGTTCATCCTCAATTTACCCTCCATCATTATTGAGGCATGAACAGTTTAGATCTCTGCACAAGATGATCCAGGGATCTTCGCGAATTTCCCTTTGGTTGTCAATTAGGGATATCACGTGACCTGGGATTTAGCTGCCGTTGAAGGTTGCCGGGTTCCAATACAAGTTCATGAGGATCAAGATCCTCCCGTTGGTGCTAGCTTTGTCTTGAAATGTTCCCACCAACATTTGAATATGAGGCGTCAGGTTCAGTTCTTCCAGGAGGGTGAACTGAAGTTGGTTTCAGATGGCTATTAAGCTGCCCTACATCTGTCTACCTCTTAATCCTTTGACTGCAGGGTTTGAATAAACAGTATACCCATCTAGGATTGGATGGTCCCTAAGCTATCTCTCTTGGAGACAAATACATCGTACTTGTTTATTCAGAACTCACCTTTGGCAAATAGATGGACAAACCCTTGGTGTTCCAACTTTCAGGGTGAGCTCCTAATATTCCCCCGTGCCTGGCTTCATGGTTTCTTGATTTGGTCAGCCAGCATACCCGCCAGCCATTTGCAGTGTTCCTATGCTCAGACTTTTTCCTACTGCCCATGCATCAGCCCTTGCGTAGGCTTTGTCTTAAGTTCTGTAACTAATCTTGCGGTTGGTGTTTTATCGATTGCTGGGCTTCTTGCCACATTGTTCTTCTCTTCCGACCTCCATCCCCTTTCTTCTTTATATTTGTGACCAGATCTTAGGTTCTCCTCTGATCGCCTCATTTCTTGCTCCTTTAAGTCAAAGCCCAGTGGTCTCAGCTGGGCGGCTTCATCCATTAGGAGTAGTTTTAGCAGAGGAGTAGATGAATAAAGAACTACTCTGTCCATTCTTTTTTCTTCGGGAAATTAAATTATAATCAAATCATCTGAAGTTAGAAGTCTAAGGCTGGGCACATGATGAAATAGCCTGATCTCGTTAGGCCATCTTTTAAGGGAAAGATCTTTTCTAATACCAAGTCATCCTGCTTCCAGAGCTTAGAAGGTCTCAGATCTTTTATTCGATCTTTTCTGTTGCGCCGGTCAAGTGGCACAGCGAGTAGAGCGCTCGCTTTGACATCCGTGCAGACCCTGCTAGCACAGGTTCGAATCCCGGCGGGGCCAAACTCAGCCTTTCATCCTTCCGAGGTTCATAAATGAGCACCACACACCGTGGGTAATAATAAGCAGTGCTCAGATACCTCAGGGTTCATAGCGCTATATAAATGGCAAATTTCTCACCTTATAGGGTCGCATCTCTTCTGGTAATCTTGTAGCTTTCACTATTTTCAATGGGGAGGGAATGAAGGTACCCTTTCTACTTAGATTAGGGTTGTTATCTTTTCCTTTCGCATTCTCCACAGTGATGTATCTCACACGTGCCTCACTAACTGACTTTTCCATCGGGTTGGTCGGGCTGGCTCTACTTCCCCTATGGAACTTCTGATAAGGTTTTCCCATAATGCCTTCCTTTCCTTCTTCATCATGCCATGTAACACCCGATCTTTTACGATGGCCTATAGCGGCAAGTGTCTTCTGTGAGTTAAACTCATCTAGCATCCCTGATATCTGTAAGGTTTTAGGGTCAATTGGCCTCTTTTCCCATGCTGGTGACGGGTCCCCTGGTGATTCCCCTTTGTTGCCACTGAGATATTGAGCGCTTGGTAGATCTTCAGACTCCTGGCTCCTACTCTCGCCATCCTGCTCCTCCTCTGACACGATGTAGGTCGATGGGTCCAACAGGTTTATCGTGAGGTTCTCAGCTTCTTGGTCGCCGATCTCAACAAATTCACCTTCTTCATCTGTTCTTTGAGTTCTATGCTCTTGTCTTTGTTCTTTAAGTCCTGTTCCCGAGCAAGTCAGATTTCCGTTGGTAAAGTTATATTTTTATAACCGAGTCCCGGTGAGTCCCGCTTTGCCGCTACACGCAGCTGCAGTCTGCCCTGCTTTGCTCTGGATTTTGGATTTTTGTGGACTACAACGCCCAGCAGGCTTTGTGCTGGTCCCTGTTGGAGGCGGGCCTACATAAGCCTCGAGCCGCGCGCACCGCGCGCGCGCACCCGAGCGAGTCCCGGTGAGTCCCGCTTTGCCGCTACACGCTGCTGCAGTCTGCCCTGCTTTGCTCTGGATTTTGGATTTTTGTGGACTACAACGCCCAGCAGGTGAAATCGACTTCCAAGAAAGCCCATTTCTGTGTGTTTTCTTTTACTTTATACACAAGGTGGACTATATATTACTCATACCTTGTTTATATTTATCTAGGCTTTGTGCTGGTCCCTGTTGGAGGCGGGCCTACATAAGCCTCAAGCCGCTCGCACCGCGCGCGCGCACCCGAGCGAGTCCCGGTGAGTCCCGCTTTGCCGCTACACGCTGCTGCAGTCTGCCCTGCTTTGCTCTGGATTTTGGATTTTTGTGGACTACAACGCCCAGCAGGTGAAATCGACTTCCAAAAAAGCCCATTTCTGTGTGTTTTCTTTTACTTTATACACAAGGTGGACTATATATTACTCATACCTTGTTTATATTTATCTAGGCTTTGTGCTGGTCCCTGTTGGAGGCGGGCCTACATAAACCTCGAGCCGCGCGCACCGCGCGCGCGCACCCGAGCGAGTCCCGGTGAGTCCCGCTTTGCCGCTTCGCCGCGGCGCCGCTCGGGGCTCACCGTAGAACTCAGCGTTTTGTTTACTATTGTTGCTGTGTTCACTCACTCAGCTATTTCGTAACTACTGATCTGCTAGTTATTACTTTAGTTGAAAAATGACTCAGCCACTTTACTCACTACGGACTGGAATGCCAGTAAAATCTGCAACAGATGAATTCAACCCCTTGAAATCGAAGGAACGGACTAAATCTTTAAAATGCTTTTTTTCTCAAAATTGCTCCACTCCCAAACAGTTGGCCTCGTGTCCGCCTCCAGCGAAACCATCAAAGGATTTAACTACGGCGGACACTCGTAACTGTTTCTTGGGCCACTCAACAAGAGGGATGAACCTGTTGTGCCCTGCTAATCAGGTGGGGAAATGTCATGTCGTTGAAGGAGTTGTTTGCCCAAATGCAGTAGAGTTAACTGATTTGTCTTTACAATCGCCTGAGTGTGAAATGCTGTATTTGGCCACTTCAAATAATATAACCTCAAATGATATAATTACAATACCAATAAGTGGTCAGACTCTTCAACACAAAAACCCCAATAAAGACAAAACGGACATAGTGGTAATTGATTTAGACTCCATGCATACTAGTTACTCAGCACAAACCATTTCAGAAAAATTATCATTCTCCCCAAAAATGTTTTCTAATGTTAGTATCGAAGAGTCTAACTCTTCCTCATCATTTCTTGACCCCACCCCAAGGCACACATTAAACAGAGAATCTCAAATCAGGGAAATTATTCCTAGAGACTCGCAGTCCTCTCAGATGGGTAACAGAATTGTGGTCTAGCACTAGAAGCTATGAACACAACTATGAACACACTAGTGAAATTGTTCGAATCACTTAATGAAAAGCTAAATACACAAAGTGCACAGATTGCATCTATTATGGCATGGCAAGCCGCTGTTCAATTGCCTAATCCAAAAGATATTCATTCGGTTGAATCTAAATCCACTTCTCCCATTAGAATCAAGCACTATGACAAGGCATCATCTCCTTTTAATGCTGGTCACAATCGAGAAGAGTCTCTCTCCAACGTGGAGATTCATGATGTTTCTTATGTAGTGCCCTTTTTTCAAAAAATTATTTTTGACCCAATGGCTTCTGTGACTGGAGAATTGAATTCTCCGCCACCTAGTGTAGAGCTAAGCAATAAGCCAATTTACACAATTTTTGCTAAACCTGCTAAGAGCGGAACGCCCGCTACAAAACCTATAAATCAAGACCTAGGTAAACTATACCAAAAACAATTGTAGCTCCGGAAAAAAAGAAATCCAAAAACATAAAAACTAGAAAAGGGGACGTTTCAAACTCTGCAAAACAGTTTATTAATGCACTTACCACCCCAAGTCAAAAATATAACAAGATGTCTACTGCCATTACAAAAAAATATGTACTTTTGAATCAAAAGCGGAGAGCGAGAGGAGGAAATGTAAATTCTCTGTCTAACCCTTTACCTCACTCGCCTTTAGATGGTCTAGTGGAAGCTATTGAGAGTCAGCACTCTTCGATACCCATTGAACCAGTGATTCCCCCTACGATCGATATTGTCCCTTCCAGTGAGTCTACTAGCTCAACTGCCCCTAAGGAGCAAGCCTCTAGACAAGCAGAAATTAAAAGGGCGGTTGAAGCCTACATGGCCAATTTTGTGCCAGTTCCCATATTGGGAGCCAAGCAAATAGTCCCTGTACCACATGTGACCTCTGAAACCATTCCTAATGACCGCGACCCACCCCCACTGAATGATTGCTATAAGGCTTGCTCTAATGTCCTCAAAGCAATTCACTCTGGTGAGGAAGTTAGAAGAGGTGGCAATCCAATTCAAAAAAACAAATTTGAGGATGCTTCATCGGAGAGTTATGGGCTAGAAATAGCCGAAATGGTGCGAGCACTATTACCAAAAACTCAACCGAAGATTACAGCGCAACCAATAGTCAAATTCCAACAAGTACCTGTCCCAGAGAAAAAGCAATCTAAACCTCTGGCAAGGGATAACAACTTGAATTCACTGATTATTGGATGTCGCCCAGCTCCTCATCCACAATTCCTCTTAAACAGAAAAAGTATTCTTGAGATCTTTTCTGATATAGATGAGCTTGAGGATGTGAGTTCAGCCGACATTGAACAAGTAGAATTTATTGAAAAAAACATTCTAACAATCAGTTGCATTAAATTGCGATCTCGTTTAGTTCGCAATATTATATGGTCTGCTAAAAACCAACTTTTTGATATGGGTTTTTTGATTACCCCTGGCTCGTCATTGACGAATGAACCCCACAGGGACCTTTCACAGGAGGCTGCTGCAGTGGTTAACTCGGGAAATGGAGAGTGTGTATCTGAATGCAATTGTAAATGCAACTGTGTATCAAATAGTTAACTAAGCCAACAATCACCTGCCAAGTTAATACTCCTTGCCTCCTGGAACTCTTGTGGTCACTCCCATTTGTTTAACAACTATAGTACAGACCTTAATCAGTTTGACATAATTATGTTGCAGGAAACCATGCTTACCAACTCTCCAATTTGGCAAGAACATACTATACACTTTACTCCTGCCGTACGCGGCGAAAAAGGTCGGCCGATGTCTGGTCTTCTAACTGCCATCAAAATTAGTCCTACCACTGAACTTATGTCAACCTATTCTTCAAACGCATTCATGCAACTAACCATTATTTCTGTTTGCTCAATGTCATATGCTTTAATTAATATCTATTGGAACCATGTTAACATTACTGATGAACTCTTTTTTAAGGAAATGATTTGTATGTTGGACTTTATTGTGATGTCTCCAGAAATCGTACATACTATAATTGCTGGAGACCTTAATGTGCATCTTTTCTCCGCACGAGTCCCATCGGAAAATTCTAGACTAATCCAATGGGAAGCCTTGATGTCTTCACGGGGTTTTTGTATGTTAAATGGAGCTTGTGAAGGAGATGTTCCACCAAGTCACACGTGGCAAAGGGGTGTGCGAAGAGCTACTATTGATTACATATATGTCGACTCAAAGTTGTTCATGAGTGGAGTAACTTTTAAGGTCTTGCCTCGAAGTGACAGTGATCATTTGCTTCTAACTAGTCACTGGACAACTTCCTTGGCAACACCACTAAAGCATGCAGCTACTTACTCTGAAGTGCTTAGTGCAAACTCTCAGCTAAATCGAATTAAATGGTATGACACAACAATACAATGTTACACTAGTTCACTAGTGGCAGCATTTACCCACTCATGACTAAGCAGCTCTCATCCAAACGTTTGCTATTATGACCTTATGCAGGACTTTGTCCCAAGGAGTCAAGACCCCAAACGACAAACAGCTTTGAGAAATCATGTATTTGATATATTGGTAAAAAAGAAAAAAACTGAGTTTCGTACACAAAAGCGAAAAGCTAACCTTCTTCTTCTCAAATATAGAATCCCAGTTTTGACTCGTATTAAAACAAAATATCGAAACTGGATGCGCTATTACCGAGCAAACCTCTATCAAAAAGATGGAGAGAACATGTTATCCATGACTCGGAATCAAAATACAGCTCAGATGTGGTCCACACTAAATTTAGTTTCATCTAATCCTCAAACACTGATACAGTCGCATAATGTATCCGAAAAAAGTTGGATTGCACATTTTACCAGAATATATGCGCGACCTATAACATCCCCTGCGGGGCCTCACTCTGGTAAGATTATGCCATTTCACCTCAATTTCACTAAAGGTGATATATTGCATATTATTTCAACACTGAGTGAATCCAAGGCTCCAGGATTAGATGGGCTTTCGAACAAAACATTCAAGAGTAATCCGAATTTATGGGCAGAGGCCTTATTTCAGATCTTTCAAAATATTATTGTTACACAAACTATTCCTGCTACCTGGAGACATTCTATAATTATACCACTGTTTAAGAAAGGCGATTGTCAGCAGCCTCAAAGTTACCGTCCGATTGCTATACTAGATGCTCCAGGCAAATTGTTTTGTCGGATTATTTTGTGAGAGTTCAATGATTGGACGCAGCAGAAATTCAAAAGGGACCCTTTCCAGTCTGGGTTCATTAAAGGAATTGGCACTGCTCCAAACATGCTCGCACTTAATCTGATCAAACAAAAATATGTTAATGAAAATCGCAATCTTTATGTTGCCTTTGTTGACTTCAGTATTGCATTCGATTCAATTGATCGGCATCTACTATTTCAAAAACTCCATCAACACGGGTGTCCCTCCTCAATTCTCACATTAATAAAACTCTTGCATTCCCACACCTCTTTGCAGGTGAGTTTATCTTTAGAGGGGCTCCTTACAGCTATTATTCCAACTGAGCGAGGCTTAAAGCAAGGGTGTATCCTTGCGGCTACATTATTCAATTTTTTCCTGTTAGACATTGGTATGAAACTTGAGAATACAATCTCCGATTCACCTAAGCTAGGCATTCAGAAAGTTACATGGCTGCTTTACGCCGATGACCTGGTATTACTGTCATGTTCACCCTATGGCCTTCAAAACCTTCTAAATAAATTGCAGGAGTATGTTCTTGAGAACAATTTAACTATTAACCTTGAAAAAACTCAAATTGTTGTGTGTCACAAATCAGCAATCAAAAAAACTTGTAGATTTACCTGGTCTTTGCATAATCAAGAGTTACTCGTAGTGCCTTACTACAAGTACCTAGGTCTTCCATTTTCAGAAGTATTGAACGATGATATATATCGTGTCACACTTGATGCAAAAAATCGCTCGCTAATATCGCAAGCCAAAATTTTACTGTTTAAATACGGCAAATTCACACTAACTCACGTAATTGCCTTTTTCCAGCAAAAAGTAACTCCCATTCTAATCTATGGAGCAGAGACTGTAGCTCCAAAGCCAAGAACTTTTTGGGACCGTCTTGAATCTCAATTTTGGAAAGGTTTGTTGAGATTGCCGCAATCGACCCCAATCCCAATGATTCGTTATGAACTGGGACTAATCTCCATATTTTGTCAAGTTTTATGGAAATTTTGCTCATTTTATCGGAAATGTTTAATTGGTGCACCGTCTCACAATATTCTGGGTGTGCTGGCTAACCATTTGATAACCTCCAAATTGAAATTCCTGGAGAAATGGTCTGAATGTGTATTAGACATACTAGTTAAGGCTGACATCTCAATAGAATTATTGTTGATGAATCCAGCTAAGGCAAAATTAAAACTGCACCACCATGACTGGATAAACACGCGCCAACAATGCTTAGAATATGTAGATTGCGACTTGGTAAAGTATTCGCACAAAAAAATGCGTAGTCCAGAGTCATATCTAATTAAATGTCCTTCAAGCTATATGAGAACCCAGTTGATGCGCATTCGGCTAAATTTGTGTTTAACAAGACAGATCTTGGGAAGGAGACATCTGGTGCCCCAAGATCAAACCTTTTGTAGATACTGCCTTAACTACCAAACAATTGAGACTTTATGTCACTTAGTGGTTGAGTCTGAAATATGTGAGGTACAAATTTTTTCATGCAAAATGTAATTTCTACATAGAATATTCTATTGAAAAAATTTGGAATTACTTACTGACTAGCACGAATTCCTCTGTTCAAATTGCGTTAGTTCAATTTGTTAATCATGTTATCCCTGATCAATCGAGCTAAGAATGAAAGACTTTGTAAAACTATATATTTGTACATTTTAATTTTACCTTTTTGTATCAAATTAATTTTATTCAGATTTACAATGTATGAAACTATTGTTGATGTAAATTTCTCTGTTTGAAAGGTTGAATTATTCAGCCAAATCAATAAAAAAAAAAAAAAAAAAAAAGTTATATTTTGGATGAAGGATCACCTTACATTTGATTTCTGCCTCAATGCTGTAGATAGTTTTTTTGATTTCTTTAGAAGCTTTCCTCTATCACAAGGCCCTCTTTGTAATTTTACAGAGTTCTGCTTCATCCCTGATGTAGACGTTGGTATCGATCTCAACACTTCATGCTCTAACTGTGGTTTCATTAAGATTTTGCATATTTTCTGAGGGAGCTTGTTTTGACTCTCTGGGAGTACGTTTCTCCTAACAGTTGAAGCTTCCTGGGTTACAATTTGACTTCCTCTTCCAAAATCACAGGTAGCTGTGCGTTATCCTTGGATGTATCCTTTTGTTCAGTTATATCTCCCTTCATTTGTGTCCCTCCCTGATAGCCATTCACTTTGGCTGAATCTTTATGAGATATATTTGTCTTGTCTGCTGCCATATCCATGCGACTTTGGGTTATTTTCATAGACTCTGTGTTCACAAGTGGAGAGTTAGTTCCCACAAAGTCAGCTAAGTCAAAAGTTCTGGATGCTCTCCTATGTTCTTTTTCCTTAATAATTGGATCCAGGATGTCATGTAACAATTTGGATACCCTCGCTGTGCTGTTGTCGAGGTTGTTCTGATCCCTGTAACAAACCCCTCAACAAACAGCATCTTTGAGTGCAACATCACTAACATAGTTGTTTGATCTTTAATTCGGTCTGCCATATTCTCATATAGTTTCATAAATGGCACCATTGTCGCTTATAGAGTGAAAGTAGTCCACAAGTTGATTTCTCTGCAGTTCCCCGTGGGCAACCTTGTCTGGTCATCATGTCCCTGTTCTTGATCCATTTGGGTAGATGCTGCTATGGTGATCGGACCCCTAACAGGCCTCTGTTGTTTGTTATATAAGATGTAATCATCTACCTGGAAAATTTGTGGCTGTTGCCAACTCCTCCTGATGCGGGGCTCCTCTTGAGGAACTAACCATCCCCAGGTGTCAAGAGTTTTGGACTTCTGATATGACTCCATAACCCGTATTGACAGGCCAGAGGCTTCCTCTGCCCCATAGCCCTGTGGTTTCTTTGAGTCTTTGATTTAAAAAAATGTTTTAGACTCTGTTGTTTCCTCAGAAGATGGTTGGTCATTCTGCACAGCTCGATACTAAGCTCTTATGAACGTATCAAACCCCCTTTCAATCACCATAAAAGTTTCTAAGAGCAATTGATCAGGTATTTCCTCCTGAGAGTGGGGTCTTTCTCGTGTCAACGAGTGTACTATGGCTGGAGTTCTGAGTGGAGCATCTGCTGGGTCCCGATAAAAGAAACAACGGGCTGACAGCTGATCTGATAATGCGACTCCTATCGGCTTGCAGATGTTTCTTTCTGTTCGCTGACCTAGACTTTGTCTTGCCATGATAAAGGTAGGTTTTGAGCCAACATACCTCCCTTTTGAACCAGGGCCAAACCCTTTGTCCAAGTGCCGGCCCCCTTTGTTAACGTCTAAAGGTTCTCAACCTTCTGAAATTGACAATGCAGGGGATTGGTGATATTTGGCCCAAACCATGGTCTTTGATAGGAACATTCCTTCCTTACACAACTGGGGAGTTATGATTCCGATTTCGAGTCATAGAACACTTCATGCGGGATCCCCCCCTTCCTTATCCTCTTGGTCAATGAGGTTACTTAAATCATCTGGGTGGGGTCTGGGGGCATTAATGGCGATACCAGCTAACTTAGGCTTTCCTGGAGATTTATCCGCTGTTCCTGGGCCTGCCCCTAATGGAGTTTCTCCGTTCCACTTACTAAGTGTCGTCTTTTGTGGTTGTAACTCCTCACCCAAGCTTTTGTCGCTCCATTCTAAGGCCTTATGATCTGTATCAGAGATACGCAGCCCTTCTTTCTCAGAGCAAACTTCACTTAGTTCATGGTCTTGTTGTTCTCATAGTTCATGTTCTTCACTAGACGGGGTAGGGGAGCAGATGTTGACTCTGCTTGCATGCTATCTATAAGCATGGCCGTACTCACTCCATTGATGTTGAACAGGCAAGGTCTTAGTCCCAAAATGTCCTGAGTCAGCCCCCCCCTCCATTAGTAAACTCACCATCTTGGAGACTGGGGGTACTACTGAGGGTAACACAGGCATGCCAGGTATGGCAGGAATCGCATTCTCATCCTGGTGTTTACCTTGTAAAACAAGGAAATATCGAGACTGAGTACCACAAAAGGAAATACACCAATCACAGGCTAGAAAGATTCACAGATCTTTATTCTGTACAGTTACAAAGAAACACAGATAGCTATCTCTCTCTCTCAACACCCTGCAATGAGTACCAGCCCGTCAAAGAGAGGATAGAGAGTGCTGGACATCTACACATTTGTGCTTTTATACAATTTTCAGAAATTGTCCAGCCCCTCTACATCTGCAGTCTAGAGTTTGTGCCTAGTTCACATACAGCTTATACAATTATATGCAGAAGGATTACATGAGTTTGCATTTCCATCAATGTTACAATGGTGATGTATTTTCTCGGATCCGCGGTAAGCCTTAGTCTATATCCCTTCACAATGTAGTTTGGCCTGTGTCCACGCTTGAGATTTACTCTGCATTGTCCCAACATTTACACAGGGATGACTCTTATGTGCGCAGACAATGTTAGGACAACAGTTCATGTAGAGTACAAGGTCTCATTACCTAGTCTAAACAGTCAGCCCTTGGATAGTCTAACCATTAACAGAAGGTCGGGAGGCTTGGTTGCAAGTTGAAAACACAGTCCACCATTTTAGAACAGAGAATGTACAAACAGAAATCAAAATGGCAGCTGATTCTAAAATGGCGGTGAAGTCGATCCAAAATCGGAACTTTGCAACGCGGTTTTCCCCATAGAGCGACTAGGCTTAGGCCAATATAATTCTAAAGGAGGCACTATATGATTTCCCGTTTAACAAACCCTCCTTTTGGCCTAAGCCAAGTGATAAACTAAAAACTAGTCGATTTACGAGTAACTCCACGTCTCAATGTCCATACACCCTGAATCACATTCATCAGATATATCAATCGCCATAAGATCTGCGGCGGAAATTTCCTTCACCACAAATCCGTTGACCATTCTTTCCGGCGCGTGTACCTTTGGCCCTAACGTTCCCCTAGTCTGTGCACAACATCCCCCTAACATTGAACATATGGCAGGAAGGCATTGTATACAGCAACACCAGAACAACAGAATACCCAGAATTATCAATAAGACCGAGAGAAACTTCAATACAAGATCGTAAGGATTCCCAGAGCCAGGTACTAAGGTCCCAATTCCCCTCGGCAACGTGTACTTCAGAACTCAGGACGTGCACATTTTATATTGCCTTAAAGATAGTCGGGGAGGAATCTGGTTCGAAAACGCAGCAAGCGGACCCTACTAATTTGCATAATCCACCACGCTCAGGCAAGATGACGTCTAATACCATCCGATTTTGTAGCGCCACTAATCTGATTGCCTTTTGCTCTAAAGTCATGTTATAGAGTATGTCAGTGGTCCGGTTGATGGTTTTCTCCAGTACTCTTGCTAGTCTCCTAATATCCTCGGAATTCCTAATCTGCCCCCAAAAAGGTACAAAGGATTTTGCTACATCGCCCAGAACTTGTGACGAAGTATCACCATTCTCGTCCCGCCTGGGACGAGCCCTAGAGATTTCAGTGGTACTGGCTACATATACCTACCCCAGGTAGCAGAATTCCCAAATAACAAGTTCCCTGCCAATCTCTAGGTAGCCATGGATAAGTTGCATTACTGCAAACGAAGTAGACAGGTTTGCCTGTTCTCACTGGTCAAGTTTGCAACACTAGTGCAACCCTTGAAATTGCCCATTGACTGAGTACCATTCCTTTGTATGCAGAAAAAAACTGAGTTGGGGCTATGGTTAACAGTGTAGGAAGGTGGCATGGCATCCCTGTTACCTACAGGAGTCATCTTAAAAGAAATCAAAGATTGAAAGGTCGGGACAATCTGTCAGAAGGCCTAATAGAAGCGACATTGAGCTTGCTCCTGTTTGCGAAGAGTGAGCATCCCAGAGGCGTTAGGACTCACCTTTCAAATTCGTTCAAATTTGTCCCATCAAAGTTCCCTGAGATGCTATCATTCCATTGGCCAAAGAATAGTGCCCGTAGAGAAGCATAACATGCAGTAGTTAAGGGCAAAGGATGAATATACCAGCCCAACACTTTTTCCCCATGTTGCGGTAAATGGGAGCCAATCCAGCAGTTTGTTCTGTTCAAAATGGCATGAGTTGCGTTCATTATTAGCACTAGTGTATTATTATGGTAGCTCTGTCTATGTTGAGAGCCTCTAGGAGATAGAGTGTGCAGGTGCACAAAAGGTGTAGATACAGTAGGAACATTCTCAGTAGGCAAAGATGTTTCAAGTGGGTGTACTTCTTCCATGTACCAAAATCCTAAGGCAGCTAATACTATTAAACTGGTTAACACAATTACAAGAAGACAACACGTTTTGAAGGACCATGTATTTGATCGTCCATTGTCATTGTTGGCCACACACGTGACTGTTTTTACCGCACGAATAGGGTCGATAACAGGCATTGTTCCTTAAAGCTCTTCTACGCTAAGTTCCTGCGAAAATCTCCGTAGTCCGTTTGCTGGTGATCTCCTGATCACGCGTTTTCTTAGTCTTTCCCAATCCCCAGCCACCTACTTTCCTTCAGTGCAGAAAGTGGCAAAGGACAAGCTCTGTAATTATTTTCCTGTGGACACAGTGTTATCCATGCAGTGTGACTAGTGCCGCGAATGCAGATTGTACCTTGTGAATTCTGGTACCGTATGATCTGCAAACAGTTTGTCGTTGATTCCTGATGGAAGTGATGAATTTGCAGCATAATCAGACAAGGATGCAAAAGGATCTGCAGAAGAGTGTGGAGATGAAACAGCCATTTCCCCAGGCCCTGCGGGCTCAGGGAGTTTCTCCGAAGCACCCTCAGTGCTGCTCAATGCTGAATGATCGCTGATAACAGAGCAAATAAGTTTCTCCTTATCTTCTTCGTCGTGTGGCAAAGGGAAAGGTATCCTCTTGACATGCGAAGCGTGGATCCAGTGATGCCTCCTTGCTACTCATACAGCAGTCTGTGTGGCCAATAGGACCTGATGGGACCCTCTTCACCGCGGGGCGAGACAGGGTGCTCTCTCAAATGATTTGGTCAGCAGCCAGTCACCAGGTCGGATACTGTGACCTGGCCCCTCGTATTTGGCTGGGAGAGCTTCTCGCACCTGTTGATGAATCAAATACAAATTTTGAGTTAATCGTTCACAATAGTCAGAAAGAAGTATCTGCTGTATATCCCTCAAAGCCCTAGGTTTAGGAAGATTCTAAATGTTAGCTGGCCTCCCCATCACCACCTCGTATAGGGAGAGCCCAGTCCTAGTCTGTGGGGTTGCGCGCATGGAGAGTAACACTATCGGTAAGGCATCCGGCCATTTCAAATTGGTGCCGGCACACGTCTTAGCAAGTTTGTTCTTCAAGATTCCATTGTGTCATTCTACCAATACAGCACTCTGAGCATGTCTGTCCGAATGGAACCATTTATCTATCTGTAATCCTGCACATATTTGTAGAATTACAGCAGCGATAAAATGTGGAGCATTGTCCGACCAGATGACCTTCGGCAAACCAAACCTAGGAAAATATTCCTTAAGCATGGTTTTCGCCATTGTCATTGCTGTGCAACTTTTACAGGGAAGGTTTCAACCCATTTACTAAAAGCACAAATAACAACCAGGACGTATTTCAGATTATTACAATGCTCCATTTCAATAAAGTCAAAGTGAATCACCTCAAAAGGGACAGAAGGCGGACCGAAACTAACCCTTGGTGTTGATGTACCCTTCCCCATATTGTGCTGTAGACAGACCATGCAACTGCGGACAAAACACTCTGCTGTTTTCGGGATGTTAACATTTACCCAGACAGTTTCTAACATTTTGCTAATTTTCCTAGCGCATATGTGAGTGGGACCATGAGCCATTGAAACCATCATAGTGATTTATGCGTCTGGCAGCATCCATTTTCCCTCCAAGTTATCCACCCAACACCCATCATCATCCAACCTCGCCAAGCCCTCAGCCCATTGCTTAGTTTCCTCTAGAGTGCCATCTGCTTGGATATTTTTTATAGAATCAATTCCTTCATTTATAGTACAGACATTTGTGGCTTCCCTTATAGTGTACATATCTGAATAAGGATCAGTAGCAGTTTGTTTGGCTATCTGGTCAGCGAAAGCGGTCCCCTTTCCTACATCATTAGTAATTTTCTGATGTGGCGCTCACTTCATAATTGCTAACTGAGTGGGAAGTGCAAGCACTGAGAGTAGCTGAACTATCAAGGTGCCATATTGGATCTTCGTTCCATGTGAGGTCAAGAAACCTTGTTCTGCCCAAAGTCTACCAACGTTGTGAACTATCCCAAAAGCATACTGGCTATCAGTATATATGTTTACTCTATGCCCTTCGGAAAGTTCACAAGCTCGATTC
The DNA here is from genome assembly GCF_040938575.1 of Ambystoma mexicanum. Lineage (NCBI taxonomy): Eukaryota > Metazoa > Chordata > Amphibia > Caudata > Ambystomatidae > Ambystoma > Ambystoma mexicanum. The sequence continues at coordinate 1,175,236,996 of NC_090925.1, read as the reverse complement.
AATGCAATAATCTCTGCGGCCTGCACAGAGTTATGCAAAATTCTTTTGGTTTCCACAATCGTGCTTAGTGTAGTGATGGCATAGGCAGCAGTGGATGTACCATCCGGAAGTTTGAAAAAAAGGAGCCATCGCAAAACAGCTCCCTTTGTGGATCGTTCAAAGGTGTGTCCCTCAAATCAATCCTGCCTTTAGTTTCTTGCTCTGTGGTATAAAGGCAGTCATGTGACATTTCATCACTGCAAGCAATGTCTTGCGGAAGAGGTAATAATTCAGCCAGATTCAATACACAACATCTCTTAATTTTGATATGCGGTGCAAACAAGATCAATTCGTATCTCGTTAATCATGCGTAAGTGAGATGTTGTGTTTGCGTTCTATTTAATAGAATGTCTGCAGAGTGAGGTACCAACAAGGTTAAAGCATGGCCTAGGACCATACCCTCGCTCTGCTATACAGATGCAGTAGCAGCAGCGACAGCTCTCAGACATCTCGGCAAAGCGCATGCAACAGGATCAAGGGTGGAGGAAAAGTAACCGCACAGCCTATTCTACCCCCATGTTCCTGCGTTAACACAGCCAAAGCACATCCATCACGTTCATGCACATACAACTCAAAGGCCTTTTGTAATTTGGTGTGCCCAAATCCGGTGCTGGACACAATGCGGTCTTGAGCAAATCAAAAGCTTTCTGGTGTTCCAAGTTCCATGGCAATGGCAAAGAAATGCCCTTCTTTGTCAACGGCAACATTGGTTTGATCACTAGTGAAAAGTTTGGGATCCACTGCCTACAGTAAGAAGCCATTCCTATCAAGGCTCTGACTTCCTTCTGTGTATTTGGGACAGACATGCTAGAAATTATTTTAATCCATTCAGGTGTCAATCTTCTTCCCTCCTTTGACAGGAGATAGCCCAAATGGGCAACCTCCTGTCGACAATATTGAAACTTTTTCAGTGAAGCTTTATGTCCATGCTTTGCTAGGTGAATAAGCAACAACGCGGTGCCCTTCTTGCAAGCACCTTCTGAGTTTGCAACTAAAAGAAGGTTGTCGACATATTGAAGCAATGTACAAGTAGCAGGCAACTCAAGTGTATCACGCTGTTCTTTCAAAGCCCTACTGTAGATGCTCGGACTTTCCGTGTAGCCATGTGGCACCCGGGTGAATGTAAACGAGCGTCCCCTCTCGGCTGAACGCGAACCAGTATCTGCCATCCTTGTGTATAGAAATGCTAAAGAAGGCATTCTTAAGATCTACAACACTAAAATGAGTAGCAGAAGCTGGGATCATCGTTAAAGTCGTCGTTACATCAGGTACAATAGGAAATTGTGGAGCGACAATCTTGTTGATATAAAACGAAAAGGAATTGCATTATCTCCTTTATGATACACCAGTAAAATCGGACTATTGCACAATCTACCTGCAATTTCTTCAATTACCCCACAGTGTACAAAATCAGAAACTATACACTTCAAAGCTTGCTCACCATCAACCGAAATCTTATAATCTGAAATATGTGGCAGCTTTACTCCTGATTTCAAAATTATTTTAACAGGCGCAATCTGTAAAACACTGACATCATTGTCATCAATCGCCCATAAACATTCCGGAGCGTCACTAAATTCCGGTGGCAAAGGTCAAGTCAGAAACTGTGAGGCAGAAAATTGCAGTGGTGAAATCGTCAAATGCACTCCATCCGAAGAACAATGAAATACCACATTCAATTCCTTCAACAGATGCAACCCCAACAAATTCTCACCACAGTTTAATTTCAAAAGAAACGGACAGTGATCCGTGAATGGACCCAGTAAAATTGGTACTGGCAAAGAAATCAGACTAACAACTGGTGTACCGGAAAACACTACAGAAACATTAGTTTGCCCTGACAGTGGAATGTCTGGAACCTGTGAATGGTCAATAGAACACTTCTGTGCTCCTGTATCTATCAAAAATAGATGTTTCCTATTTCCCACTATCATTTCAACGTAGGGACCTTTCTGATTAACGGGAATAGGTGTCGGTTCCAAACCCTGCTTCGGGCAATCCTAGCGAAACAATATATCGTCAAAGGGAAGGTCTTCAGAGAGATAAGCAGTAGAAGGATGATCAAAAATGTTTCTATTATCCATACTCACTGGCTTATTGTCTTGTGAAAAAGTCTGAGAATTCTGAGAAAACTGGCTTCTACCAGGACCCCCTGCCTCAGGGCGTCCTCTGGATCGTCTACCCATGATACCAAATGTGTTATTCGACCTCTGCTGGATGATCGGGCATTGTGCTCGCCAGTGACCCTCTTGTCTGCAATAAGCACATTGGTTTGCGTGTACAGGACCCAAAGGCACATTACCTTGTGGAAGATACTGTCCCTGAAACTGTGTACTACCCCCTCTAGGTCCTCTAACAATCTGTTGCAACAACACTTTAGTTTTCAAGTCTCCATTTTTCTTTTCAATCCTTTCCTTCTCATTATTGACTCGGTTTTCATAATACTGAGCTATATGCAACACTTCAGACTGAGACAGTCATAATTTGCGCCTGGATGTCAGGTAACAATCCATGCACAAATTTGTCTACAAATAATCGTTTTCCAGACTGTGCTTAAATCTTGTCCACTAAAATCTGAAAATACTTGTTCAAACCGATTAAAGAATTCGGTAGCACCCTCATATTTTCCTTGGATACAAGCAGTAACTTTGTCCCATACAATCCTTCTCTCAGGAATTAAAGCTTTCAGTTTTGTCACTATTCTATCAGGCAAAGTCAGTATCTGTTACGCTCACCTGACTCCCACGGAGGCGCTGGCCTGGTTCGTGCTGCTGTGACCTCTTCTAAGGTGATGCGCAGGGTTTGGAAGACGGACTGGACCGGGCACCCAAATCTGGCTTGTCTGGCTCGCAGAAGTATCCTTCTGTAGGCGAAAATAGGGGATTAACTGTCTGTGGGGTAATGCAATCAGCCTCCCACTTTCCCCTCTCACCCTCCTTGAAACCCTTCTGTGATTTCTCGTAGCGTCTCACCTTAGGGTCTGGAAGGGCGAGCTCTCCATCCTGCTTCTGATGCAGGGGCGCGTTGGTGTCCAGTTACTTCACTGGATTTTCAGATTGGTGAGAACCAAACTTGCTTGGCTTCCAGATAAGTTTTTTGATAAGAGGTTCCCCTTGTGTCCATGCATTAATGTACTAATGCTAGTGTCTTTTTCCCCATAGGGGCCGGGGTACGGAATGTCGGGGAACAGGCACCGACCCGAGATGAGAGGTGAAATCTTTGTAGAAATCAGGTAAGTCTTTAATGAACGTTTTTTGGTAATGTCTTTTCATTCGCTCATTAACGCTGATGTCTCTTTTTCCCCTTAGGGGCCGGGGTCCGGAAATGCCAGGATGTGGCGTGGACCCGAAATGAAGAGGGAATGAATCAACAGGTAAGTCTTAACATGGAGATTTAGCTTTCCTTATTCCCTTCCCTCTCTCACCTTTTGTTATGGTCATTTTCTCCCTAGGCGCTGGGGCGTGACTGCGAATCCGGATGATCGCTGCTGAACATGGAGGCGCTCTGTAAAGGTGAGTGGAATGCGGCGCTGCAGCGATCGATGCGATGAGCTTTTAAATTAAAGTCTTCCTTTTCAGGATTGTCGGCGAGATGTCTCCGGGATGCGGTTTTTGCAGGTAAGGACTTTTCCTTCTTCTGTTCTCTTCTTCTCTTCCTTTGCAGGTGATCCAGGATGCTGGCAGGCATGGCAGAGTCAGGATGCAGGAGCAGACACGGTGAGCATCCAGCTGCTAGATGCAGAACAAACCGAAGCACGTGTGGCTGTTCGGGTGGGGTTTAAATAGCCTTGGAAGAAGTTCCAGGTATGTATCCTTCCTCCAATCAGGTATGTATCCTTCCCCGACCACGCCCGGATGGTAAATTAGTCCCACAGGTAAAGTAGTTCCTTTCAGGCCTCAAGGAGGCCGGGATCCTGCAGCATGGTCTGCATCAGGTAAGTGCACCCAAGCATTCCCATAATGAGCCTGGCTCCTATGGCGCCAGGACTGATGTCTTTTATGAGCCTGATGCCATAGGCGCCAGGACACTGTCCAAAGGGCCCCTATATGGGGTTGCTGGGTCCTTCCTTGGGGACTGGATGTCCGCTTTCGGGGACGCCGGGCTTGAACCAGCTCCCCGGGAGCGGGCATCATGACAGCACTCCCCCCCAAGGCCCCTCCCAAGGTTGTTCCGTCCGGGGGTTTTGGTTTGTCTGGGAAGAGTCGGTGGAATTTCCTGACTAATCGAGGTGCATGCACATGATCGCTGGGTTCCCACAACCTCTCCTGAGGTCCGTACCCCTTCCAATTAATTAGGTAGAACAGTTTTGACCTAAACATGTTTTAGTCTAAAATGTTCTTCACTTCGAATTCGGGCTCCCCATCTATTAGAATAGGTTCTGGAGGTTTGAGTAGTCGGATTCCGGGTACCACTGGTTTCAGAAGTGACACATGAAAAACAGGGTGAATTTGCATACTAGCTGGTAAATCAAGTTTAACAGCCACTGGGTTAATTATTGCCGTAATAGAAAAAGGTCCCAGATATTTTGGGTTAAAAGTTCGAGGCCCTTTGAGTGGTAAATTTCTGGTAGCTAAACACACTTGATCCCCAATCTGATACAGAGGTGCTTCACTCCGATGTAGATCAGCATTCTCCTTGTACTTTCTCTTGGCTTGTTGTAAATGCGTAGTTGCCTCTTTGAAGGCTTGGGTAATTGTAGAATGCAGATGTTCTACTGCAGGCATTCCGAGGTTCTGAGGTGAGTCAAGGTTTGAGGTTCGAGGGTGATGCCCAAACAAAGTATAAAAAGGACTGTGGCCAGTTCCAGAGTGCACCGAATTATTATATGCGTATTCGGCTATCCAAAGAATGTCTTTCCAGTTGCTTTCCGATTGCTGTAACATACACCGTAAGTACTATTCAAGGGTCTGATTTGTCCTCGCGGTCTGACCATTGGTCTGAGGGTGGTGACTGGTCGATAATCTTACGTCGATCTGCGCCATTTGACAACATTTGCGCCAGAAGTGGGAAATTAATTGGCTTCCCCGGTCAGAGATTAGTATAGATGGGAATCCATGTAGCCGAACAATATTTTCGAGGAATTCTTTGGCTAGGACAGAAGCTGAAGGTAAACCTTTCAAAGTAATAAAGTGGGCCATTTTGGAAAACAAATCCACAATTACCAGAATAGTATTGTACCCCGAACAAGGAGGCAGGTCCGTAATAAAATCCATTGATAGGGTGTGCCAGGGTGCTGGTGGTATGTCTAGAGGTTGAAGGAGACCGGCTGGTCTTTTCTTTTGACTTTTATTTTGGGTGCAAACACCACAGGACATCACAAAAGATTTAACATCTTTTCGCCAAGAGGGCCACCAAAATTGTCGTTTAACCTTTTCCTCTGCCTTGGCAATACCGGGGTGTCCCTCTATTAATGTATCATGATAACCGGAAATAACTAGTTTGTGTAATTCCTTATGTGGCAGGAATAAGCGTCCTTGGAAATAAGGTAAACCTTTATCTATGGTAAAGTATGATCCCTTTTGTATCCATTCCTGTAAGGTTGTAGGGTCCAGGAGTTGTTTCACTCTGGCTTGAATGTCTTCAAGCGTCTGTAACGAAGTCATGCCTAGAATCCTCTGTTCGGGAATTATTGGTACTGGTTCTGAGCTTGTATCATATTCTCCCATTCCAATTCGGGATAAGGCGTCTGCTTTGCCATTCTTGCAGCCAGGTCGATAGGCAATCACGAAATCAAATTCAGCGAAAAACAAAGCCCATCGGAGCTGCTGTGATGACTGAGCCTTGGCGGTTTTCAAATACTGTAAATTCCGGTGATCAGTGATCACTGTGATGGTATGTCGAGCGCCAAGCAGATAATGCCGCCAGGCTTTAAAAGCGGACTTAATGGCTAACAGTTCTTTGTCCGTGATTGCATAATTAACCTCGGGTGCCGAGAATTTTCGGAACCAAAATGCTACTGGATGCAGTTGGTTGGTTTCGGGATCTCTTTGGGACATGACAGCTCCCATGGCTAGGCTGGATGCGTCAATCTCGATGACATAAGGGAGATCTGGACGCAGGTGTTTCAATATAGGTGCGGAGGTAAACTTAGCTTTTAAATCCTGAAAGGCCTGCTCGGCTTCTTCAGACCATTCAAAACGTTTATTTTTCCTCAAGAGTGCAGTAATGGGTTGTACCACGCGTGAAAATTCCGGGATAAACCTGCGATAGAAATTGGCAAAGCCGAGCATGCTTTGAACCCCTTTTACAGAGCTAGGTGATGGCCATTTGAAAATGGCATCCACTTTTCTTGAGTCCATTCGGACTCCTTTGGGTGTCAGGATGAAACCTAGAAACTCGACTTCTGTGGTATGGAAAACACATTTCTCCAATTTAGCAAATAGTTTGTGTTGGCGCAGTTTTTGAAGTACTGCCCTGACGTGTTTTCTGTGATCAGATTCCGAAGAGGAGTACACCAGAATGTCATCGATATATACGACAACACAAACATCGATGAGTTCCCGAAGGACATCATTCATGAAGTATTGGAAGGCAGCCGGCGCGTTACACAATCCGAAAGGCATCACCTGGTACTCGAATAATCCGTATTTAGTACGGAAGGCAGTTTTCCATTCGTCGCCTTCTTTAACTCGTACCAGATGATAAGCCGCCCGGAGATCTAACTTGGTGTATATGCAAGCGTCCTTCACCTGGTTAAGGAGTTCAGGGATCAGAGGCAGAGGATAACGGTTTTTAACCGTTATCTGGTTCAATGCACGGTAATCGATACAAGTTCTAAGGTCGCCTTCTTTTTTGGGCAGGAAGAACAAAGCCGAGGATGCCGGGGACTTTGACGGGCGAATAAAACCATTAGCTAGGTATTGATCCAAATATTGTCTCAAATGCAGATTCTCAGGTTCGTTAAGGGCATAAATCCTGCTACAAGGGGGTTGTGCACCGGGCACCAGATCGATTTGGCAATCGTACGATCTGTGAGGAGGTAACGTGTTGGCCTGTTCCTTTTGGAAGACGTCCTGAAAGTCTTGGTATTCCGGAGGTAGTTGCATGGAGGCAGAGGTTACAGATGCTAGATTAATCTTCAGGTTTTCTGGGTAGCAGGTTTGTGTACAATCCGGGAAGGTTATTCTCTTAGCTCGCCAATCAATTCGAGGATTATGTGTCTCTAACCAAGGGATTCCAAGAATAACCTGAAACTGTGGAGCCTTGATCACATCAAATACAACACCCTCCCGATGGCCGTCGGGACCAATAAGAGTCACCTTAGTAGTGGAATGTGTTACCGGTCCAGAGGCAATTTCAGTTCCATCGACTGTGGTGATGACATCTTTGCTGGTTTTAGGACGGAGAGGGAGGTTAATCCTAAAGACCAATTCACGATCCACATAGTTTCCAATAGCCCCACTATCGATGTATGCCTTTATTGCATGCAACCGCTTAGGCTGTTCTGGATCTACGAGAACCATTGGCACAATGAAATGCAAGGTCTGAGAGTTAGTTTTCAAGCTCGGCAAGCGGACCCCTACACTTGTCGGGCGGAGTCGTTTCCCGAAACAGAGTCTTCATGGTTTTTATCAGCGGCTCCTACCGCCTTTCGGGGCGGTTTTGCCGGGCAATCTCGTAGAAAGTGTCCAGAATTCCCACAATAAAGACATAATTTTAACTGCCGCCTCCTTTCAAGTTCCTTTTGAGTTAAGGGTCCTTTAACCCCTCCAATTTGCATAGGCTCAGAGACATCAACTCCCTTGGGATTAGCATTAGTCTTGACCAACACCCGGGTCTCAAGCCTGGACCGATCTGCTTTTCTGTTTTGAAGTCTGTGATCCAATTGGACCACTAAGTCTATATACTCTGTGCATTCTTGGGGCGGATTTACAACTTGGGCCAAGACATCTTTAAGTTCTCCGCGAAGGCTTCGATAAAACAACGTGACTCTTTTATCCTCTGGCCATCCCGTTTCCACAATTAGTCTATTAAAGTTTGCAATATAGGATAGGAGGTCCTGATTGCCCTGTCGCAGGGATAGAAGTTCGTCATCCAGAGCCTGCCCCTGAGAGTGTCGAGCAAATAACCTTTCCATGCTTGCTTGAAACCTTTGAAAATCACGGAGAATCGGGTCATCTTGAGTAACCAGTGGAACTGACCAATCGGCAGCGCAGCCGCTGAGATATGACAATACAAAGGCTACCTTGGTCTGATCATTAGGGAAGGCCCCAGGTCTGCATAGGAAGTGCAAACGACACTGATTCATGAATACGGTGAATCGTTTGGGGTCCCCAGCAAAGTGTTCAGGTGGGGCCAGCGGCAAGTTTCCAGGTAGAATCATCTGCACAGGGCTACTGGAAACCACAGGAGCGGGGTTCCCTCCGGAGCCGGGTAGAGGAGTTTGCCCAGCTTGACCTTGCAAAAGCTGTCTGGCCAGGTCATCAGTTCTCTCCTTTGATATTATTAATTCCCTCCTGAGGGCATTAGTCTCTTGACGAGCGGCATGTACTTCGGCCCGTAATTCCCCCAGTAATTGGGCCAACTGATCAGTCTCAGAACTTTCCATAGTGCCTGGGTGGGAATTTGTAGGAAGGCTTCGCGTTCTGTTACGCTCACCTGACTCCCACGGAGGCGCTGGCCTGGTTCGTGCTGCTGTGACCTCTTCTAAGGTGATGCGCAGGGTTCAGAAGATGGACTGGACCGGGCACCCAAATCTGGCTTGTCTGGCTCGCAGAAGTATCCTTCTGTAGGCGAAAATAGGGGATTAACTGTCTGCGGGGTAATGCAATCGGCCTCCCACTTTCCCCTCTCACCCTCCTTGAAACCCTTCTGTGATTTCTCGTAGCGTCTCACCTTAGGGTCTGGAAGGGCGAGCTCTCCATCCTGCTTCTGATGCAGGGGCGCGTTGGTGTCCAGTTACTTCACTGGATTTTCGGATTGGTGAAAACCAAACTTGCTTGGCTTCCAGGTAAGTTTTTTGATAAGAGGTTCCCCTTGTGTCCATGCATTAATGTACTAATGCTAGTGTCTTTTTCCCCATAGGGGCCGGGGTACGGAATGCCGGGGAACAGGCACCGACCCGAGATGAGAGGTGAAATCCTTGTAGAAATCAGGTAAGTCTTTAATGAATGTTTTTTGGTAATGTCTTTTCATTTGCTCATTAACGCTGATGTCTCTTTTTCCCCTTAGGCGCCGGGGTCCGGAAATGCCAGGATGCGGCGTGGACCCGAAATGAAGAGGGAATGAATCAACAGGTAAGTCTTAACATGGAGATTTAGCTTTTCTTATTCCCTTCCCTCTCTCACCTTTTGTTATGGTCTTTTTCTCCCTAGGCGCTGGGTGTTAAGACGGATTTCTGAACTCTGTCCTGGTGGCGCAGAAGTTCAGAAGGCCAACCTAATTACTTGGAACAGGGTAACCTCTGGACGAGCCAGACCAATCAAAGTAGCGATCGCGTCGGTCAAGACTAGGTCTCAAGAGGGGTGAGGGTGACTGAAAGCCCGCAATGAGCACACAAAGCAAGAACACTTACAAACTACTCCAAACAGTAGTTATATTAAAAATATGTACACATTTATTTCAAGGCCTTTAAAACAATGATCGTAGCGAGAAAATCACAATATAACGATAGTAAACCAACACATACCATATCAACACAATATATATATACAAATACAACAAGTCTCAAGCGTTATATGCACGAAAGGTGTAGTCCACCTAAAAGGGAGGGAAAACAGGCAGTGCGCAATAATGCTTAGACCCAGTTCGCCTTCAGAGGCACCTAACTAGATGGAAGTACGAGCCCTGCGAAGAGTGGAGCCTTGTGCTCAAAAGTACCTGCACGCGCTGGTGCCAACGGGCAAAAGGAGAAGCTCTTCGAGGGAAATCAGGCAGTTCAGTTTAGTGCACAAAAGAAGAAGAACAAGTTCCGCGACTCAAGCGCAGCCTCCACAGTGGGCAGCAGCAGAGCGCGAGTATGGAAAGGGGTGCTGTTTGATACAGCAGGGAAAAGCAATGGGCTCCTGCAGGAGGGCGACCAGATCCTAGCTATGCTACTCACCGGTCCCCGATGCAAGCAGACCCAGGCTTCTCCGCGTCAGTTTCAGCAGCTGGCAGGTTCAGAAGAGCAGGGAACGCCTCGTCGTCGTGTTGAGTAAAAGACGTCCCAATCGAAGAAACCCGCACAGTTTGTTACCACAGCAGGGCAACAGAGCGGCCGTGAGTATCTGAGCCAAATGTACACTACTCACTTCAGACCTGGGAACGCCAAGTGTACGAAGCATGTGAGAGTGACAAGGACTCGAAATACTACACAACCTGGCGGCGGTTACAGAGCAAGACTCCCGTGTAAGCTGGTCAGTCAGCTGGATGGCCCAGAGACGCTTCCGAAGGCTTACTGGCAGGAGATGGTGAAGATGCCGAGAATAGCTGTTCCCGCTATTCCAAGGGTCGAAGTACCAGTACAGGCCTTCTGGTTCAATCAAAGGTGAAAAGGGTTTCACAAGGCGACAGCAGTGCAGAGGAGAAGTCCTTCAGCGGGTCACCAGCGATTCCTCGGTCCAGCCTCTTGGTTGCAGGATACTTGGCTCCTGTATTCCTTCGTTCGTGAGAACTCAGGAGATCGACATGGTAGTGGTGTTTCCAGCCCCCTCTTATCCACGGTTCCCTTCGCGCCAAAACGGAGGGGACCCAATGGGAGATCCGCTCATCAACACTCACACCATTCGTGGACCAATCACGGACCACGGTGGTCCCAAGCATTCACACCACCCTAGACTCTCTGGCACCCAGGATGTGTATTGGGACCAGACATCCCAACCCACATCCTGGAGGCACACAAAAGACATGTAGAAGCCTGCGAAAGCATCCGTGTTTCGCGGGAAAGTACATGCCCTAATAAGGAAGGCCCCGGGTCGGCTCGACCTGGGGAAGGTGAAGGGAGCAAGACGGTCAGCGGACAGGACAAAGGAGCCTCGTGGTCTGACCATTTTGGGAGCCAGTCCACCATTTTGGGTTAAGCGCGAGAAACACGCTTAGAACGCCAAAAGGAGCTCAAAACACAAGAAACGATCGCTGCCACCATTCCCGTCCCTGAATCACTTGCACCGATCAGATACAATCCTATACGAGTATCTAGGGCCTGTAGAAGGCTAGAGACCCAAGAGAGCTGTAACTTAGCTTACAGTGCCCTCTTGTGTCATGTTGCACGAAAGCCGCAACATGATAAAAGAAACTACGGGAAACAGCGTTCCCCGGTAGTGACTGTCTTAAGGGCAGGTCAGTTTCCCCGTAAGAAAGGAGCAAAAGCCCAGAGGAGTGCGGCAGAAGGCTGCACTTCTCTGGCAAAGTCAAGAACAAGGTGAAAAACAACAGCAAAAAGTTTAGGGGTTGCCACATGGAAGGAAAATTACCTACAATTATGAAATCTTTCCTAACACTGGGGCGTGACTGCAAATCCGGATGATGGCTGCTGAACATGGAGGCGCTCTGTAAAGGTGAGTTGAATGCGGCGCTGCAGCGATCGATGTGATGAGCTTTTAAATTAAAGTCTTCCTTTTCAGTATTGTCGGCGCGATGTCTCCGGGATGCGGTTTTTGCAGGTAAGGACTTTTCCTTCTTCTGTTCTCTTCTTCTCTTCCTTTGCAGGTGATCCAGGATGCTGGCAGGCGTGGCAGAAGTCAGGATGCAGGAGCAGACACGGTGAGCGTCCAGCTGCTAGATGCAGAACAACGCGAAGCACGTGTGGCTGTTCGGGTGGGGTTTAAATAGCCTTGGAAGAAGTTCCAGGTATGTATCCTTCCTCCAATCAGGTATGTATCCTTCCCCGACCACGCCCAGATGGTAAATTAGTCCCACAGGTAAAGTAGTTCCTTTCAGGCCTCAAGGAGGCCGGGATCCTGCAGCATGGTCTGCATCAGGTAAGTGCACCCAAGCATTCCCATAATGAGCCTGGCTCCTATGGCGCCAGGACTGATGTCTTTTATGAGCCTGATGCCGTAGGCGCCAGGACACTGTCCAAAGGGCCCCTATATGGGGTTGCTGGGTCCTTCCTTGGGGACTGGATGTCCGCTTTCGGGGACGCCGGGCTTGAACCGGCTCCCCGGGAGCGGGCATCATGACAGCACTCCCCCCCAAGGCCCCTCCCAAGGTTTTTCCCTCCGGGGGTTTTGGTTTGTCTGAGAAGAGTCGGTGGAATTTCCTGACTAATCGAGGTGCATGCACATGGTCGCTGGGTTCCCACAACCTCTCCTGAGGTCCGTACCCCTTCCAATCAACTAGGTAGAACAGTTTTGACCTAAACATTTTTGAGTCTAAAATGTTCTTCACTTTGAATTCGGGCTCCCCATCTATTAGAATAGGTTCTGGAGGTTTGAGTAGTCGGGTTCCGGGTACCACTGGTTTCAGAAGTGACACATGAAAAACAGGGTGAATTCGCATACTAGCTGGTAAATCAAGTTTAACAGCCACTGGGTTAATTATTGCCGTAATAGAATAAGGTCCCAGATATTTTGGGTTAAAGGTTCGAGGCCCTTTGAGTGGTAAATGTCTGGTAGCTAACCACACTTGATCCCCAATCTGATACAGAGGTGCTTCACTCCGATGTAGATCAGCATTCTCCTTGTACTTTCTCTTGGCTTGTTGTAAATGCGTAGTTGCCTCTTTGAAGGCTTGGGTAATTGTAGAATGCAGATGTTCTACTGCAGGCATTCCGAGGTTCTGAGGTGAGTCAAGGTTTGAGGTTCGAGGGTGATGCCCAAACAAAGTATAAAAAGGACTGTGGCCAGTTCCAGAGTGTACCGAATTATTATATGCGTTTTCGGCTATCCAAAGAATGTCTTTCCAGTTGCTTTCCGATTGCTGTAACCTACACCGTAAGTACTGTTCAAGGGTCTGATTTGTCCTCTCGGTCTGACCATCGGTCTGAGGGTGGTGACTGGTCGATAATCTTACGTCGATCTGCGCCATTTGACAACATTTGCGCCAGAAGTGGGAAATTAATTGGCTTCCCCGGTCAGAGATTAGTATAGATGGGAATCCATGTAGCCGAACAATATTTTCGAGGAATTCTTTGGCTAGGACAGAAGCTGAAGGTAAACCTTTCAAAGGAATAAAGTGGGCCATTTTGGAAAACAAATCCACAATTACCAGAATAGTATTGTACCCCGAACAAGGAGGCAGGTCCGTAATAAAATCCATTGATAGGGTGTGCCAGGGTGCTGGTGGTATGTCTAGAGGTTGAAGGAGACCAGCTGGTCTTTTCTTTTGACTTTTATTTTGGGCGCAAACACCACAGGATATCACAAAGGATTTAACATCTTTTCGCCAAGAGGGCCACCAAAATTGTCGTTTAACCTTTTCCTCTGCCTTGGCAATACCGGGGTGTCCCTCTATTAATGTATCATGATAACCGGAAATAACTAGTTCGTGTAATTCCTTATGTGGCAGGAATAAGCGTCCTTGGAAATAAGGTAAACCTTTATCTATGGTAAAGTCTGATCCCTTTTGTTTCCATTCCTGTAAGGTTGTAGGGTCCAGGAGTTGTTTCACTCTGGCTTGAATGTCTTCAAGCGTCTGTAACGAAGTCATGCCTAGAATCCTCTGTTCGGGAATTATTGGTACTGGTTCTGAGCTTGTATCAGATTCTCCCATTCCAATTCGGGATAAGGCGTCTGCTTTGCCATTCTTGCAGCCAGGTCGATAGGTAATCACGAAATCAAATTCAGAGAAAAACAAAGACCATCGGAGCTGCCGTGACGACTGAGCCTTGGCGGTTTTCAAATACTGTAAATTCCGGTGATCAGTGATCACTGTGATGGTATGTCGAGCTCCAAGCAGATAATGCCGCCAGGCTTTAAAAGCAGACTTAATGGCTAACAGTTCTTTGTCCGTGATTTCATAATTAACCTCGGGTGCCGAGAATTTTCTGTACCAAAATGGTACTGGATGCAGTTGGTTGGTTTCGGGATCTCTTTGGGATATGACAGCTCCCATGGCTAGGCTGGATGCGTCAGTCTCGACGACATAAGGGAGATCTGGACGCGGGTGTTTCAATATAGGTGTGGAGGTAAACTTAGCTTTTAAATCCTGAAAGGCCTGCTCGGCTTCTTCAGACCATTCAAAATGTTTATTTTTCCTCAAGAGTGCAGTAATGGGTTGTACCACGGGTGAAAATTCCGGGATAAACCTGCGATAGAAATTGGCAAAGCCGAGCATGCTTTGAACCCCTTTTACAGAGCTAGGTGATGGCCATTTGAGGATGGCATCCACTTTTCTTGAGTCCATTCGGACTCCTTTGGGTGTCAGGATGAAACCTAGAAACTCGACTTCTGTGGTATGGAAAACACATTTCTCCAATTTAGCAAATAGTTTTGTTGGCGCAGTTTTTCAAGTACTGCCCTGACGTGTTTTCTGTGATCAGATTCCGAAGAGAAGTAAACCAGAATGTCATCGATATATACGACAACACAAACATCGATGAGTTCCCGAAGGACATCATTCATGAAGTATTGGAAGGCAGCCGGCGCGTTACACAATCCGAAAGGCATCACCTGGTACTCGAATAATCTGTATTTAGTACGGAAGGCAGTTTTCCATTCGTCGCCTTCTTTAACTCGTACCAGATGATAAGCCGCCCGGAGATCTAACTTGGTGTATATGCAAGCGTCCTTCACCTGGTCAAGGAGTTCAGGGATCAGAGGCAGAGGATAACGGTTTTTAACCGTTATCTGGTTCAATGCACGGTAATCGATACAAGTTCTAAGGTCGCCTTCTTTTTTGGGCACGAAGAACAAAGCCGAGGATGCCGGGGACTTTGACGGGCGAATAAAACCATTAGCTAGGTATTGATCCAAATATTGTCTCAAATGCAGATTCTCAGGTTTGGTAAGGGCATAAATCCTGCTACAAGGGGGTTGTGCACCGGGCACCAGATCGTTTTGGCAATGGTACGATCTGTGAGGAGGTAACGTGTTGGCCTGTTCCTTTTGGAAGACGTCCTGAAAGTCTTGGTATTCCGGAGGTAGTTGCATGGAGGCAGAGGTTACAGATGCTAGATTAATCTTCAGGTTTTCTGGGTAGCAGGTTTGTGTACAATCCGGGAAGGTTATTCTCTTAGCTCGCCAATCAATTCGAGGATTATGTGTCTCTAACCAAGGGATTCCAAGAATAACCTGAAACTGTGGAGCCTTGATTACATCAAATACAACACCCTCCCGATGGCCGTCGGGACCAATAAGAGTCACCTCAGTAGTGGAATGTGTTACCGTTCCAGAGGCAATTTCAGTTCCATCGACTGTGGTGATGACATCTTTGCTGGTTTTAGGACGGAGAGGGAGGTTAATCCTAGAGACCAATTCACGATCCACATAGTTTCCAATAGCCCCTCTATCGATGTATGCCTTTATTGCATGCAACCGCTTAGGCTGTTCTGGATCTACGAGAACCATTGGCACAATGAAATGCAAGGTCTGAGAGTTAGTTTTCAAGCTCGGCAAGCGGACCCCTACACTTGTCGGGCGGAGTCGTTTCCCGAAACAGAGTCTTCATGGTTTTTATCAGCGGCTCCTACCGCCTTTCGGGGCGGTTTTGTCGGGCAATCTCGTAGAAAGTGTCCAGAATTCCCACAATAAAGACATAATTTTAACTGCCGCCTCCTTTCACGTTCCTTTTGAGTTAAGGGTCCTTTAACCCCTCCAATTTGCATAGGCTCAGAGACATCAACTCCCTTGGGATTAGCATTAGTCTTGACCAACACCCGGGTCTCAAACCTGGACCGATCTGCTTTTCTGTTTTGAAGTCTGTGATCCAATTGGACCACTAAGTCTATATACTCTGTGCATTCTTGGGGCGGCTTTACAACTTGGGCCAAGACATCTTTAAGTTCTCCGCGAAGGCTTCGATAAAACAACGTGACTCTTTTATCCTCTGGCCATCCCGTTTCCACAATTAGTCTATTAAAGGTTGCAATATAGGATAGGAGGTCCTGATTGCCCTGTCGCAGGGATAGAAGTTCGTCATCCAGAGCCTGCCCCTGAGAGTGTCGAGCAAATAACCTTTCCATGCTTGCTTGAAACCTTTGAAAATCACGGAGAATCGGGTCATCTTGAGTAACCAGTGGAACTGACCAATCGGCAGCGCAGCCGCTGAGATATGACAATACAAAGGCTACCTTGGTCTGATCATTAGGGAAGGCCCCAGGTCTGCATAGGAAGTGCAAACGACACTGATTCATGAATACGGTGAATCGTTTGGGGTCCCCAGCAAAGTGTTCGGGTGGGGCCAGCGGCAAGTTTCCAGGTAGAATCATCTGCACAGGGCTACTGGAAACCACAGGAGCGGGGTTCCCTCCGGAACTGGGTAGAGGAGTTTGCCCAGCTTGACCTTGCAAAAGCTGTCTGGCCAGGTCATCAGTTCTCTCCTTTGATATTATTAATTCCCTCCTGAGGGCATTAGTCTCTTGACGAGCGGCATGTACTTCGGCCCGTAATTCCCCCAGTAATTGGGCCAACTGATCAGTCTCAGAACTTTCCATAGCGCCTGGGTGGGAATTTGTAGGAAGGCTTTGCATTCTGTTACGCTCACCTGACTCCCACGGAGGCGCTGGCCTGGTTTGTGCTGCTGTGACCTCTTCTAAGGTGATGCACAGGGTTCGGAAGACGGACTGGACCGGGCACCCAAATCTGGCTTGTCTGGCTCGCAGAAGTATCCTTCTGTAGGCGAAAATAGGGGATTAACTGTCTGCGGGGTAATGCAATCGGCCTCCCACTTTCCCCTCTCACCCTCCTTGAAACCCTTCTGTGATTTCTCGTAGCGTCTCACCTTAGGGTCTGGAAGAGCGAGCTCTCCATCCTGCTTCTGATGCAGCGGCGCGTTGGTGTCCAGTTACTTCACTGGATTTTCGGATTGGTGAGAACCAAACTTGCTTGGCTTCCAGGTAAGTTTTTTGATAAGAGGCTCCCCTTGTGTCCATGCGTTAATGTACTAATGCTAGTGTCTTTTTCCCCATAGGGGCCGGGGTACGGAATGCTGGGGAACAGGCACCGACCCGAGATGAGAGGTGAAATCCTTGTAGAAATCAGGTAAGTCTTTTATGAGCGTTTTTTGGTAATGTCTTTTCATTCGCTCATTAACTCTGATGTCTCTTTTTCCCCTTAGGGGCCGGGGTCCGGAAATGCCAGGATGCGGCGTGGACCCGAAATGAAGAGGGAATGAATCAACAGGTAAGTCTTAACATGGAGATTTAGCTTTCCTTATTCCCTTCCCTCTCTCACCTTTTGTTATGGTCTTTTTCTCCCTAGGCGCTGGGGCGTGACTGCGAATCCGGATGATCGCTGCTGAACATGGAGGCGCTCTGTAAAGGTGAATGGAATGCGGCGCTGCAGCGATCGACGCGATGAGCTTTTAAATTAAAGTCTTCCTTTTCAGGATTGTCGGCGAGATGTCTCCGGGATGCGGCATTAGCAGGTAAGGACTTTTCCTTCTTCTGTTCTCTTCTTCTCTTCCTTTGCAGGTGATCCAGGATGCTGGCAGGCGTGGCAGAAGTCTGGATGCAGGAGCAGACACCGTGAGCATCCAGCTGCTAGATGCAGAACAACGCGAAGCACGTGTGGCTGTTCGGGTGTGGTTTAAATAGCCTTGGAAGAAGTTCCAGGTATGTATCCTTCCTCCAATCAGGTATGTATCCTTCCCCGACCACGCCCGGATGGTAAATTAGTCCCACAGGTAAAGTAGTTCCTTTCAAGCCTCAAGGAGGCCGGGATCCTGCAGCATGGTCTGCATCAGGTAAGTGCACCCAAGCATTCCCATAATGAGCCTGGCGCCTATGGCGCCAGGACTGATGTCTTTTATGAGCCTGACGCCATAGGCGCCAGGACACTGTCCAAAGGGCCCCTATATGGGGTTGCTGGGTCCTTCCTTGGGGACTGGATGTCCGCTTTCGGGGACGCCGGGCTTGAACCGGCTCCCCGGGAGCGGGCATCATGACAGTATCATCTGTGGTGGTCTCTCACCAGCTTTCCTTTCTCTCTCTTGCCTAGCCAAATTATCCCATGTGTCCCCTAACCCTGGTACATCGTCTACTGTCCTGATCTGTTTCCACAAATCAGCAGGTAGAAGCACAGGAAATAACAAGTCTATATCACGCAGATTGAAACTAACGACTGCAAGATGGATTCCATTTCTTTATAAAACCCTGTCAGATTCTTCCTAATATCTGGGATAGATTGTCTAATGGTATTCACCTCCTGTCTTGAGAACCTGACGTGAACAAACTATGATACATAATGTGCATCAATGTCATAGGCGGCTACACCCGCTGCGGCATTAGCAGGAACCTCAACTTTAGGGACAAATGTCAGAGGAATCTCTCTCATAGGCAACTGAGAAGTAGGCAACTCTGAACGCTTACTGAGCAACACAGCCAAATCGAGCGCTAAAGCAGCTGAAGGAGTGTCAGACGAAAGTGCTCTCTTATAGACATTCAATAATTCTGCGGGACAATACATCTTTCTTTTTATACATTCATCCTTCAGGTATTTTACCATAACCTGTATCACTTTCCTCTGCATTTCTGGCGTATACTTACTGTATGTGTCACATACTTCTACGGGAGATATCGACATGTCTGAAATCCATCAAAGTGCATCTCTTGTGCAAATTTGTGTTTCTTCACTCATCGATTTACAAAAAGGAAGGAACCATTTCTGTACAAACATAGCGCTCAAACTATCACCATCTCTTACATCATTCTGTAACCTTTCCAACTCCCTTCTATACTCAAAAACCCTCTCGACGTGCTCATATACCTTCTCTGCAGTATCTCTTGAATATGCTAAAACATTCAGATCCCTCAACCCTTGTGGGATATCTTCATCATTCAGTTTGTTCCACATTACAGATAAATGAATTCCCAGTCCTTCAATAAAAACAGTTTTCTCAGGAAAGCCTTCTAGATTAGAGAGTGTAGCAAAAACATCAGATTGTTCACCTTTCTCCATGCAATGTCTAGCCCATGCATTCAGATCTCGCTTTCTTTCTTTAGAAACTGTATTACGAGTTACAATTTTTGATCCTGCTCCTTTATCAACTGTAAGCGGAACAGAAATACTTGGAGGAGAAAGAGTAGACACATCTTGTACAATAGGTAACAAAGGTGCTATCACTGGTGTAAAAGACAAATCTACCAGACCCATGGCAGCAGGAAAAGGTGGAGGTACAGGTGGAGGAGCAACAATAGGAAGAGGATCAATAGCTAGTGGCGGAGGAGTAATAAGAGGTGCAGGAATTACTACGGGAGGAGGAACAGCAGCACGAAGAGGTAAAGCAACAGGAATAGGTACATAAGGAGGTGGCGCAGTAGCACCAGGCCTTCGTTCATTTAAAAGTTTGTCAATCAGTTCATCTGATGCATGAAAATCTTTAGACGGGTATAGTTTCTGGATGTCAAGTTGAAAAGCCCTATCCATGTTTCTAGCAGACTCTGACTGTTTTTGTTGATCATACAATAACGCTTTCTCTGCGTTCGATATATGTCGGCACTCATGTTTCCCTCTACTTTTAAGCTGCTGCATAGCTTCTTTTTTCCAATTTTGTAATACATCGAATGCTGCAGGTCTAGCTTTTTTCTTTAACAATATAGATTCTAAATATTATATGCGAGAAATCTCAAAGCTACCATTGATTGGCCACCGAAGTTCGGAAGCATGTCTAGTTTGTCTGTGCCAAATATCATTAAACATTATACTGCCAATGCCGTACTTACAGTAGTACATGCCGACGACCCCTCCTGTGGTGCCGGATGGCCAAATTCCAAAGATTGTCTGTCTCTGCGGAATAATGCCCTGAAACAGGTAGACAATTTATCAGGCATATCAGATTTCTGGTGTTACCTGGCAGTAATTGTACTCGCAAGGACAATTCGCCAAATCAAATATCAGGATACTTAGGAATCGGGGCACGACTCACCTGATCAAAGGACTAAGGGAGGTCCAATCGGATTACTAAGAACAACAAAGGACTCTCGTGGTTGGTGATTTCAGCGAAACAGCCCGCCTCGATATATGGACCCTCGTCAAGATGCTGTCTCGGATCGCGTGCTCACCGTTCAGGGATCGGGCCGTGCAGTACTGTTGAGGTGTCACGTTTCATCCAAGAAGGGGCCCCCTTTCTCAACATCCGATCCCGGTCCGATAGCCGCGTCAACACTTCAACTTCAGGCGCCATCTGTAAAACAAGGAAATATCGAGGCTGAGTACCGCAAAAGGAAATACACCAATCACGGGCTAGAAAGATTCACAGATCTTTTTTATGTACAGTTACAAAGAAACACAGATAGCTATCTGTCTCTCAACACCCTGCAATGAATACCAGCCCGTCACAGAGAGAAGAGAGTGTGCTGGACATCTAAACATTTGTGCTTTTATACAATTTTCAAAAATTGTCCAGCCCCTCTACATGTTGATAAACTGCGGTCTAGAGTTTGTGCCTAGTTCACATACAGCTTAAACAATAATATGCAGAAGGATTACATGAGTTTGCATTTCCATCAATGTTACAATGGTGATGTATATTCTCGGATCCGCAGTAAGCCTTAGTCTATATCCCTTCACAATGTAGTTCGGCCTGTGTCCACGCTTGAGATTTACTCTGCATTATCCCAACGTTTACACAGGGATGACTCTTATGTGCGCAGACAATGTTAGGACAACAGTTCATGCCTTGCCTTGCTTTGAAGCGCTTTGAAACACATTGTGTATAGGCGCTATATAAATAAACAATCATATCATATCATATCATATAATGCATAGTACAAGGTCTCATTACCTAGTCTAAACAGTCAGCCCTTGGACAGTCTAACCATTAACAGAACTCAAAGGTCAGGAGGCTTGGTTGCAAGTTGAAAACACAGTCCACCATTTTAGAACAGAGAATGTACAAACAGAAATCAAAATGGCAGATGATTCTAAAATGGCTACGAAGTCGATCCAAAATCGAAACTTTGCAACGCAGTTTTCCCCATAGAGCGACTAGGCTTAGGCCAATATAAATCTAAAGGAGGCACTATATGATTTCCCTTAGTTTTACAAAGGTAGCGGGCGCCCCTCTCTCGCAAGAACAGACATGATAACCTGTTCAGTGGTTATTAACCACTTGAGAGTTCGCAGCCACTGCTTTTACTCACTGTGCCTTTCACAGATGGGAAATATCCATTTGCATATCAGTCTTTGTCCTGCCCAGGGGCAGTCCAGCACCGAAATACAATGGCAATTCCAATCTGAACGAGAGTACCACCAGCAACCCCATACACGTGTTTCACCCTTGTTGGGGATCATCAGTGAGGTGAAGCTGATGCCTCTCTAAGCACAGTGAGAGGGAGACCACGTCTGGTTGCCCCCAGGAGACCTAGGGTTACCAATCCCAGGTTCCTTAACAAATAGTTTTACAAAGGTAGCGGGCGCCCCTCTCTCGCAAGAAAAACTATATGATTTCCCGTTTAACAACCTCTGCCTTGGCCGTTGAGCACTTTTTATCATTCCCCACACGGGGCTCCAGACCAGGCTCCATTTTATCCAATGTGGGTGCCCAGACTGCCACACCTCTGCAAACAGCTCGGTACCAGCCGTATGCTTTGGATATTTAATAATATTTGGGAGTATTAACAATCCCAAACAAATGATGAGCTCCAACAGCTTCCTTAAATAATTGCTTCACAAAAAAAACAAATTAAAGTAATTTAAAATAGGCGTATGCGTTGACGTAGGCGTGCGCTAAGCAAAAGTTTCACTGAAAAGGCTCCGGACGTAGCCCACCATGATATACTCATGCCTCCGGCAGCATCCGGTCGCCTGCACAGACAGTCATAGGGCCATGCTCCATGCTACAGGTTCGAGGTCACCAAAAGGCTCCTAGTGGTCCTAGTAGTCACCTCCTTCGGGCAAACACAGGAGCTCAAGACTACAGGACATGAGGGTTTGTCAGGCAGCGCTGCTCCGGTACTCCATCATAGGAAAGGACCTTGCTTTGTGAGCATACAAACGTGAGTCAAGCCGCACCTACCAAAACAAACGTCACAGATGCCGCTTCCTACACACATCTGACATTAGCAAATCTAGGTGGTATTTATCTTTGACCGATATCCTATTGGGCCCTGTGTAGTCCAGACAAGGATTTGTTTTCATTTTTAAAACATAGTACATTTGCCAGTCCTCTCTTGGGTAAATGAGGCAACCACGAGATTTCTTTCTAGTAAATACCCACTGATCAGGATGTTTTGAAATATACATTCACGGACCTGATTGATAAAAAAAATGACCCTGCGAAAAGTTATAGCTAGCACTTACGGTTTACAAAAAGTAAAGCTTAAAATGCAAGTAAAAATTTGAGGCACTCTTTAGGGAATGCCAGAGCAGATGATAACAAATAAAGGGAGGTTAAATGCTTTCAGAAAATTGAATACAAAAAAAAATATCTGGTGCATTACATGCACAAAGAGGGAGGGGACACAGAGCCACCATATGAGATCAAAACTTGTACAGAAAATGAGCAGAAATGAAACGACATCACACTTTCTTCTGTTTTCCCCACGTTTTTTCTTCAGAGTGCGTAATTTAATGACAGCATCTATGCAATATTGATAGGGTATTTGAAGATGGGAAGTTTGCTGTATGAAAAGATCAGCGATCCTAAGGTAAAAAGTTGAGAACAAAGAACTTCATTCAATGCAAAATTAAGACACATTGAACGAAGAGTCCTAAGTGAGTTTGTGAGTCCTGTTTTTTCCGTTGTATAGAGGAATGTGATATGAGATTGAGTTGTTGACTAACATATGTTTTTGTTGATTGCAAGAGCTGTCAAAGGAAACAAGAAGGGCCTACCCAACCATGCCAAGACACAATATTTTCTCTGTGTCCTGATGAAGGTCTAAAGAAAATGAAGGGGTGCTCGTTTAACAGAGCAGACTCCAATTTTAACGAAATGCACCGTTGTTGACATTTTTCATTTTTTCTAAAACACAGTGCAGTATTAAGTAAATGCAAGTCTGAGACAGGAAACACAAAGCCAACTATTGAATTTTCTCAATTTCTGTGTGTGCCAACTAGGTTTGGCTGATGCAGATGATTTAAGTGACTATATTTAACTGGAATGGCCAGTCATGATGCATATGGCATGTAGCCCAGACAACCTGCAGTGTTAAATGTAGTGAAATATCACCAAAGGAAAAAAAAGTATTCAATTAGAAAGAAATGTAGATGCTCTTTACTAACCCCATCACAATAATCTTTGATCAAGCTATTGACTCTTGTAAAAATTCAATTTCAGGTGGAAAATATATTGTATTTTTTACATAATGTTGCCATATTTTTGTATATGAGCATTTGGGTTGCTCCTGAAAGGAAAATATGGTATGAATGAACAGAAAATCTAGCTATGAGAAGGATGTTAGAGGAATAGCGAGCCAAACTGGGTTCTGAAGTGTCTCCATTGGGTGCTTTGTTTTGTGTCCAGACAAGGATGTAATTCTTTGGTGTTTTTCCTAGGAACGAAAAACAAGGATGCACCTTTGACAGAGCTATGAGTTTGCTCTTGAGGTTCTTATTGAGATACCCCCTTAAGGCATCCTTTTCGGATTTGGAAAGGATATACATTCGACCGAATGGTAGAGTGGTTTCAGGCAACAGATCTATGGATAAGTCTTCAGGTCGATGAGGAGGTCATTCAGCCTTTGGGGTCTCCATGAATACTTCACAAAATCCATGTATTTGGAGAGAATGGATATGATATTGGCAACAGTAAAGTTGCCCTTAGTTTTTACTGGCTCTTTAACAAGAACAGGTAGATTTTGAGGGTATCTTGTGGTACAACCACTCCATCCTGCTCAATTGTCTCAGCAACAACCGGGACATCTCTGGTCAGACCCTTGCCTGGTTGACCTCCTTTCTCACTGATCGACCCTCCCAGGCCCAACTTGGGTCTTTCCTCTCTTCTATCTCTCTCTCTACTTGTGGTGTTCCCCAGGGGTCTAACCTCTCTCCCAGGCTCTTTAACCACTGCCTGGCACCTCTGGCCCACCACATCCCTACTTTCTGCTCTCAGTTACAATGCTATGTAGATGACACCCAGCCTTTCTTCAGGCTCCCTACAACCTCTTCTGCTCCTTCTCTAATACCAGACTGTCTGTCCGCAATTCAGGAATGGTGTGCCTCCAACGATCTCTGCCTTAATGCCAGTAAGACTGAGGTCCTCGTCATTGGGACACCTGCTCCCACCTTCCCTCTCTTACTCTGGCCGCCTACCCTGGGCCCTCTACCTGCTCCTTCTTGTGAGGCTAAGAACCTTGGGGTCATCTTCGATTCCACCCTCTCCTTCTCTCCTAACACCTCAGACGTCTCTAAGAAGTCAAACTATCAACTGCACCTCCTCACAGGTATTCTTCCTTTTCTCACTTTCCTCGAGAAGCCCACTGTATCCAGAGCCCTGTCCTCTCTAGGCCGGATTACTGCAACAGCCTCTTTCTAGTTTCAACTCATCCAGAACAGGACTGAGAGACTTGTCCTTGGCCTCAAGCCCGGGGACCGTATCTTTCCAGCTCTGAAATCACTCCACTGTCTCTGTGTGGCTTCAAGGATCAAGTTCAAGACCCTCTGCATTGTCCACAAGGCTTTCTGGGGCCAGGGACCACACTACATCCAACTTTCTCTTACTAAATATTTTTCTTCTCGAGTCCTCTGCTCATCCACTTCCAACTCTCTGAGGGTCAGACGCTTCTCCAGGCAGAGAGTGGGTGGGGGGGTAGATCTCTCTCTCTCTTCGGCTGGAGCCTCCCTCTGGAACAGCCTCCCTGTCTCTCTAAAACTTGTGCAGGACCATCTAAGGTTACAGAAGCAACTAAAGACCTTCCTTTTCGCTTCTGATTAATCCCTCCCGCTCCCTTGCTGATGTCCCTGTCTGCTGCACACTCTGGTTACCTGGCCACCCACTGAACTTACGGGACCAGGCTAATACACAACCAGTTTCCCTTGCACTGCCTCCGGGCCCCCCAACCATTTAGGCACTGTATCTTCAACCCTACAGTCCATGACTCTCTGCACTTATGAGATGCCTACCAAAGCACTTACAAGCTACTTGCACTCTCCTCACCCCCTACCTCCCCTGGTACTTCTACCCCTCCCTTCCGCCTGGACTTGTGTGATCTGAAAGACACAATCCCTAGTAAGATTGTTGTTTTGTCCTCCTCTGTCCCCCCTTCCTTGTCTTGTCACGCCTAGAAATACTTGTGTACAAGCGCATTATAAATTACCTATTATATTGTATCATACTCAAGGACAATCTTCTCACCCTCCAATCTATGAAGAGATTATGGGCCTCATTACACGGATGGCGGTAAGGATTTACCGGTACCGGTAAAATACCGGTACCGGTAAATCCTTACCGCCTTACTACGAGGTCCCTTTGCGGGTTGGGGGATTCAACGCCTGCTTTTTGCAGGCGTTAAAAACCAATCCGCAAAGGGACCCAGGGAGCTAATTACGGTACCGCAATTTGCGGTACCGTAATTAGCGCCTTCCCCATTCCCATTGAGCCCTATGGGGCAAAAATGGGAATGGGGAAGGGCAATGGTGGAAGGGGGAATTACCACCCCGCCAACCTTGGAATGGGGCGGTAATTCCCCTTTCTGCCAAGGCGGTGCCGGTATTTTACCGGCATGAACCATGGCGCTAATAGCGCCATGGTTCTCCGCCATCCGTGTAATGAGGCCCTATGTCTCTTTAGAACGGGCATCTCTAGAATAACTGGAAATTGGATTGTCTGTATGAAATCAAAGGTTATGTTTTCTACATGATGTCCGATCTTCCCAATATTTGCCATGGACTGTTCCGTTACTGTGCCAGAACTTAAGGGTTGTCCATCCACCCAGACTGTCTGGACCTGCCTCTTGGGTTCTTTGGGTAGATGGTTCTGAGCTGTCCATTGTAGATACATAAACAGCCCTTCAGCTCCACAGTCAACTAGCGCATGAATTTCCAGGACCTCATTCTCACAAATCTTTAGTAAGATATTCATTACTAACAACGTGGTTTCTGCTTCAGTGTCATATTGTGGTGTTTTGGGACCTTCCATATTCTCCTGAACCAGGGTCCCATTTAGGAATGGGGGAGAGAGTTTTCCCACCCTCTTCCATGTGCTCTAGGAGACTCCTTAAAGAGGTGTCCTTGTGCTCCACAATACATACACAAAACCTGTGTCCTTCGCCATCATCTTTCTTCTTCAGAAAGGGGGTTCAAGCTATGCTTATTTGCATAGGTTCAGGAGTGTCCATTCCTGCCAGGGGCACAGGCAGAAGGGCATCAGAAGTATTTCCTGGTCATCTGCGTTCGGCTTCTCTCTCTTGCAGTCTATAGTCCAGTTATGGAATCGAGGTTACGAGTTCCAAAGAAGAAGCAGGGTGTGAAACTCGGGCCAATGTGTCCTTTAAGTCATTCGACAACCCTCTTCTGAACAATATAAATCTTGTATGCTCATGCCCCCTGTCTCTTCAGTGAGCTGACCGAACTTGGTCTCATATGATAAGGCGTCAAGATTTCCCGTGTTGAAAGTCCATTAGGTTTTCTTGGGCTGCGCATGCAGTCTCGGGATGATGAAACATTGTTCTTAGAGTATTAACAAAGGCAGAGTAGCTGTCTAACACTGGTTTACCTGACATGACCAGAGGGGTAACCCAAGATAAGGCATTCCCTATCACATTCGTGACCATGTAAGGCACCCATGAACGGTCCAAAGGGAACTTGTGGAGATGAAAGGGAGAATTGTATGGTAAAATGGTCAAGAAATTCTAGCTTCTTTGGTGAAGCATCATACTTTACCCCAGTAGAAGCTATCCCTGGGATTTCATGCAGTAGGTTCTTCCTACCCATTACCACCTGCCGAAGTGTGGTACTTTCCATAAGTAGTTCATGGACCTCATTAGTCAGCTTCTGTACTGCATCCATCATGGCCTGCATAGGTTCCATGTCTGGTCACAGGTAAATCCCGAACAGAACCACAGTAAAAAACACACTGACCATTCAGTAGTCTTTTCTAACATCAAATGTCATTTTTTTATTTTTGCAAATAAGTTCATAGTCAAGACATACCGTGAAAACATATATAGTGAACCATCCACATTCAAAACTAAGAAACAAGAAGTTATTACCATAGGTGCATTTTTCCATCTTCTGGTGATTTTCTACATATACATCCTTGTCTTCTTAAACAAGGTTACAATGAAACAATACAATGAAACAAGCAATGTTTTCTGCCACTTTGGCATCCAAAGACAAACAAGAGTCAACACAATAATGTTGCTGTATTACCTCCCATGGACTACAAAGATAGGGATTTACATTTTAATACCACCACTTGTAATCCTGTGTTAATGCCACAGGACTGAGCGGAAGTTACAGTAAATGAGTTTGGTGGTAAATTGGCAGATTTACTGCCAATTTACCTCAAAACACGTGGCAAGGTCCACACATTTATAAGGGAAAGAGAATGTGTGCCCACAACTCATATGATCGAATCAAATTGAATGAAAACAATTGTTATTGTTTTCAAATTGTTATTTTGTTAGAGAATGTGTACCTTTTCAAACTACTACATTTTTAGAAAATATGCACGTTTATAACTTTTCAAATTGGTTTATTTTTGTTAAAAAAACTTTTTGGAGAGGGTGTCATTTTATGGTGGAAATAAGTGACTTGGAGCTTGGCAGCAAAGCAAATTTAATATAAAAATACAGTAATTGAGGTTCCAAAAATGCTCCACAATTCGCAATAATTAATTATAAAACAAGTGACACTGCTCTTATAAAATTCTCACGTGTACTTCTTGTATTGTAGACATATTTTCCAATACATCATAAATTGCTCAGCAATACTGCACTTCACGCCAGGATTGGATAATACATTGTGTGAATTTGAGAAACAGACATCCTTATTTATACAGACATTTAAAAACAAACTGTGATGAATTAAAAAAGGCTCCATTCACAATTGTTTCAATGTTAAGAATGCCGATTCTTTATGTCCATAGGATTTCCTTCCAAAGTCCTTAGCTCCTTCCTACATCTTCTTGAGGACCACTTTGGTTACCTCTTAAATATTTCTAATCTATAACCAAAATGATAATCTCTTAATTCTTATGTAGTGCAAAATTATAAATACACAAAATAGATTGCACAATGTTATACTAGCGTTTTGGTTATGCAGGTTCATTTCCAATTCGATGAACAGTGAATATTTGAAGTAATCTCTCTTGGGTTTACTGTATGCTCCTCTGCCTGACAATATTGACAGAAGGGAAATCAACCATCCACATCTTGCCGATTTATATCCAGTCATCATAAGCACTTTTCCCTTAAACTACACTGCCTCTATGAGTGACAAGCCTCAACAAATGACGATTGATGCTTGCTGGTCTATGTCAGTCTGCTCCAAAATACCAGTGGCTCTGTCAAAGTGAATTTCACGGTCTAGTCTCATTTGTCTAGTAACACATTTAAGATGAGCCAGGGTTACAACTAGACCTGGAAGATGTAGCTATAAGCTATATTCTCCAGTCACACATATTTCAGGTGATTCACCTGGGTCAAATTTTGGAAGAAAGTTCCACTGCATAGTTTACACAGGAGGAGCATGTGGTTGTATAGATGCAGAACACAGATTAGTGCACATAGCACAGACATTCCTAAAATTAACAGGATTACGGAATATACAAGTGCGCAAACATGGATACAGAAAACTCACATACCATCACATATATTGAGTACACAGATAAGAAAGTGCCCGCAAGGTGCAACTATCCGAACACAGACGGAAATTGGAAGTGGGACCTAGTTTTCGAGTGGTATTGGTATGAGTGAGCTATGAAACACATAACTTTGTGGTGTCAAACTATACCAATGGTCGTTCTTAGCATATGTGAAGCAACACTAACCATTTAAGCCATTAGGTGGGGTGTGGGGTAAGAGTAAAAGTTAGGGTAGGGAGGGGCAAGGTGGGCTTTGGGGGTTTTTTCGCCGCATTATGAAAAACAAAAACTTTAAAAATTTAATTTCGATTTTCGGTAAAATAGATTCAGTCACTTATCCTTTAGGTACAATATTTGTGATAAAACCCACCCCATCCATCAACAACAGTGTTCCCGTAAGCACAGTTCCTCAGCAGCACATTAGACAACAGCAAGATGTGTTATTTATATTTTGTAACACAATGTGCACTGACTTCTTTCCATCATGCAGCCAGATGGATGCCCATCCTAGAGTAGGGCCTGTGGTATGTGCCCCTTTTGGCCTCCAATTAAAGTGTCTTTGGGACCAAGAAGTGAGCAGGGCCTTGTATAGATCCTCAACTCTCCTTTAGGAGACTTGCAGTTCTAAAAAAGTTGAGAATCAAAATTTAACCTGGGGATTCACCTCGACCAAAACCTGGGGTAAACTCGCGAAATAGGTCATATCTCCCCAAAAAGATTTGAGGGTCTTGTCAGTCCGATTTCAGGGAGTTCACTGATGTAAAGTTACAGTCATCAAAAAAGGTGTCCTTACTGATCTACGCGTTTCTCTCCCAATTATCAGATCTGGAGTCTTAGCAATCTGAATTTTGTTGTGTCATTTGCGCAGTAACTTTAAAGGAACTAGAAAGAAATGAAACGATGAAAGAGAGGGCATTTTTGGGGCGTGCACGTGAGCATTTCAGCTGCATCATTGGTCTAAATTATCATTTGTGCATAATTTCAGCAGTCTTCAGAACTCCCACAATGCAAGGTACAATAAAGCATACTCTGAATATGTTGATGGGTCAATTCAAAGCACAATGAGTACGACAAATGCCATAATACAGCAGGTCATGTTTGTCATGTGACCATTAGATCAAACTATGACATTCCTTAACAATCTTTTTGAATATATTGTATGATGCGATGGGAGGCAGAGGTACTTTACTCAATAGGATTAAGTCCTCACACTGAGACCACAGTGAGAACATCTGGCATCCACATCCAGGGGACAGTAACATAAATCCATGAGGGCCATCCTCCGGGTCACTCCTACTGTTTAACACATACAGGTTCCTACTGGCACAGCTGATACAACAACAATCTCTCCATCTGAAAATGCTGTGTGTGAAAGTAGTGAAAGCAGTAAATGTGAATTGCCTGTTGTGGAAGAACCGATGGGCTAAACACCCTTCACTCACTCGGGCATTGCAATGATTGATCTAATAGCTATGTCCAACTTGCCAGCCATATATCAAGACAAAGGGGCCCGGAAAAAGTAAAAAAGTACCTCCCTCAACTGGGATATAATGGACACAATACATTCAATCATATCTCAACTGGGATATAATGGACACAATACACAGCACCAAACTGGGAGTACTGCTTGAATTACTAGTAAAACTCCTTTTCATCCTTGAACACCCCATGCACACAGCGATATGTATCTAAAATATTTTAAACAATGTATTTATTATTGTTATTTATTGTCACAATTCATACATATTTTTTCCAGTCATGGAAAATTCTTTGATATGTTAAAGTACACAAAACCATTATCAATCATTAATAAAAACATAGGATTTGTGCAGCAGTTAGTAAACAAGTGACATAAAACACTAAGCCCTCTTTACATGTCTGAGCTATCATATTCACCCTTCTACAGGTTAGGATCTAATGTGCTTGTTAGACACATTGGCAACTACCATACAGTTACTCATGACAATCCATCTTGAATGACAGTCTGTTAAGTGCAGAATCACAAATGCACACCTCCACAAGTATGTTGCAATTGTGAAAATCTCAAACCCTTAGTTGAATACTTAAGCTAAATGTACAAGGAAATAATAAACATGTGTTTCGGCCTATACACCACAAAGTCTGACCCAAAAGATCATGCCCATTAGTTCTCCATTAGGCCTTCATCAGGACAGAGAGCTGTTACACCCCTATACAATGGCATCCACTTAAATCCAATCTTTGAGTGACAAATTCAATTGGGGCCTCATACTGACACCATACTCTGAACCTTATTCAGTTAACTTGCTTCACGGCTATCGCATTTTCTTTGTATGTGCTTCAGGGTTCTATCCAATCCAGCATTCATATTTGATTTAGAAAAATCTGTGCTTGTGATGTTAAACTAGCACCAAAATGTAATGCGTATCAGTAGTACTAATTTCTTCACTGCTTCTATTTTCTTAAATTAAAACAGCATCTCATTCAAAGTATTGCTCCTTACACAGCGTCTCAGAAACCGAGTGACTGTTTGTGAGATGAGGGATGAGTTTTAACTTCCTTTGGGATCGCAATTGACAAAATCCCTGTTTTCACCCAACCTATCAGAAAATCGACCAACTCCTGGTATTCACAGGTACTCAAGATGCTCAAACAACCGTACAGAAAAAGCAAAAGCTATGGCAAAAAACTAGACACCATCTTGATCTTCGGTGCACTTCATTCATGTAAACAAGCCATTCTGAAGGATTTACACCTGTAATAACTCAGCCCTTAACAGGCCTTCAATAATCTTTTCAATAGTAGATCATTTCACTAACTTCCCTTGGACCAGGCAACAACTTTTAACTACTGCTGATCTGGCTGATGATTTCAACAAATTCTTTCTTATTAAGATTGACATGAACTGTAATGTCTGATCAAACTATTGATTCATCCATTTCTCCCTGGAAGAAACCTGAAGGTGTCTCCTTACCGAGTCTCAGGGGATCTGTCGTCCAGTTCGCCAGGACATGGCCATCGCAATTGGATCCAGTTCTTGGGGGTGGACCAATGAGGAAGGATTGCCTGGATGGGGTGTCCTTCGGGAGTGGGAGTGGGACACTGACTGGTGAGATGCGATATTCCCCTTCTTTTGCCACCTTTTCCCCATTCTACCACATAGGATATTCCAAAACACCCCCACCACTTTTCCCACACAAACACTTTCGCTCAACATGGAAGACAAAAGACTAACACCAGAGCCATTTACCTGACATGCCCTAATACAAGGATAAGGAAATAGCAGGAAATTGACCAGAATCACACACACCCGACAGCCCTTTCTCATCTCCACAGGGACAAAAGGTGGAGCACAAGAGCACAGGATGAGCAAGGCAGACCGCACGACGTAAGAGCTAACTCAGCACAGCCTTCAAGAGGAGGAGAAAGAGGGCACAGACCGAGAGGGTGACAAGGAGAGAGTCGACCTTGCCTTTCTGACCAAGGCCCATGAAACCTCTGCAGAGGGAATGATTATTTTGCGAACAATAGCCAGCGTGTAATGCACCAGATGTCAACGTACACGAGACCTTCCTCCACTGATTGCCAAGCCGGGGAGAGTTACTTTTCTCTGTGGTACCAACCTTGACTCCGAGGTGAAAGACAGCCAAACAGTTCATCACAGCCACTTAGTTGAGGGCTGTGTCGATAAGAAACCGAACTGTGTTGAATGAAAACTAGCCAAAGGCCAATTTGAACTTTGAAATGCAGAAGAATAACTATTAACAAAGGAGGGGGAAACCAGATACAGAGGAATCCAGCACCACATGGGTGCTCACGCAGAAAACTCTGGGTGATTACCCAACGGTGAAGACTACCATAACCAGAAGGCCTTGGGAAGAGGCAAAGAACCATCAAAGTGGTCATACAGGGGTCTTGTAAAATTCTCTGTACCATCGAAAGTCAGAGAATTGTGAAAGCTAAGGGAAGTGAATCCTGCTTGGTGAAAAGAACGCATGAACAATGTGTTACAAAGTTTGGCAAGAGTGAACCCAATCGAGGGAAGTTCACGCTTCATTGCTTGAAAAGACACTAATATACGAGAAAGCCAGAAGTATTGTGAGACAAGGGGAAGGGAAGTGTCCCCCTTGTCATTTGGGGTCCAACCCTGGCCGAGGGAGATCCACAGGTGGAAAGTCATCACCCAAAGTTCATTGAGAAAGGAACTGTGTAGTTGATTTATTGGATACGACTTGTGAGGGGTCTGCACCCAGAAGAGGGGGACCAGGGGTGAAGCCATCACCCAAAGTATTTGTGGAACAGAACTTTGTGTTTGTTTGCTAAGAATATCAGGCCCTCAAAGGCAAGAGACTTTTATTGAAAAGAGACTTAACCATCGAAGAGCATCGTAGCTGATACAGAACTGTTGGCTTGTTCAGAGAAGGCTTGGGTTTGTGCTGTGCTCCAAAATCCCACCTTCTCCTGTGCTAAAAACGTGAGAAAAGGACCTCAAGGCAATCACAACCTGGCTTATTATTTGTAAACACCTTTTTCTTTATTTGAAATCCCTATCCCACACTCTTTCTCTATTTAGTTGTAAGGATTGGCAATATTTGTTTTTAGTATAGGCCCTTTTATTTTACAAGAGGCCACTAGGTTTTCCTTATTTTTCATGTGATGGTCGACGCTTGCTCCCATCTTAGATTTTGGTTTAGCTTAGGTGTTTTCCCACCCTGCACTTACAGTTTAATAAACACTGTTGAATTGTGATCACTTGTGTCTCTCTTTACTGTTGTCACCATGAGTTCCTTATATATGGTGTGTGAAGTGGGATATGACTCAATTGAAACTAATTGGGGAACCTTACAATTTCAAAACTTAGTC
This sequence comes from Ambystoma mexicanum, assembly GCF_040938575.1. Lineage (NCBI taxonomy): Eukaryota > Metazoa > Chordata > Amphibia > Caudata > Ambystomatidae > Ambystoma > Ambystoma mexicanum. The sequence goes on along the minus strand of NC_090925.1, from coordinate 1,175,203,351 downwards.
ATTGAGCCTTTCTTTTACCTTCAATGAAATCTCTAAAAATGACATCCTACCAATTCTTGTTAAGCTTAAACCCACATGCTCTCAAATTGATATATTGGGCCTCATTCCGAGGTTGGCGGTAAGGGGTTAACGGCGGCAGTAAGGGTGCCGGTGCCGTTAACACCTTACGGCTGCATTACGAGGTCCTCTAGCGGGTCCCGCTAAGGACAGCTGGTTTTACCAGGCGCCCTTAGTGGGAGCCGCTAAAGTACCAGGGAGCTAACAACGGGCCCGTTATTATGAGGCCCGTTGTTAGCTCCCTCCCCATACCCATTGAGCCCTATGGGGGCTCGAATGGGAATGGGGATGGGTTCCCTGAATGGGAAAATACCGGGTCCTCCAAGGTTGGAATGGCCCGGTATTTCCCCATTCAGGGAACACGGACCCGGTAAGCGGTATGGGGGTAGCCATAATAATAATTTGGCATTTATATAGCGTTACGAACCCTCAAGTATCTGAGCGCTGCTTATAATTACTCACGGTGTGTGGTGATCATTTATCGACCTCGGAAGGATGAAAGGCTGAGTTTGGCCCTGCTGGGATTCAAACCTGCGTTAGCAGACTCTGCACCGATGTCAAAGCGAGCACTCTACTCGCTGTGCCACTTGACCGACTTATGCCAATAGCACCATGGCTACCTCCATACTCGTAATGACCCCCATTGCCTGTGTTCGTGACCCAAGCCAAAGCACCGACTCTCTTTGATTGCATCACTGAATGTATGAACCTTTTCTTACAAGAGGGGTTTTTCCTCATAGTCTTAAAAAGCCCTCATCACTCCCTTACTGAAAAAACCCAACCTAATCTCATAGTCCTCAACAAATACCATTGAATAGCAGGCCTACCATGGATGGATAAAATCATTGAGACAGTAGTGACCCAACAACTGGCGCTCTTTGTTGAGGGCAACCGTATTTTCGATGCCCAAGCTGCTCTGGTTCCAGTCTGGAAGCCCTTTTTATATCACACTAACCAAGGCCACATGTCCCTAATAATCATGCTGGACTTGTCCAACACTTTCACCATGGTGGACTGTTCCATCCTCTTATCTAAATGTACCAATTTCATTTGTATTCAAGGTGTGGCACTACCGTGATTTCACAGTTTTCTTGTTGCCAGAACACAGACTGTTACATTGGGATGTATTGTTCCTCTTCAACCACTATCACCTGTGGTTTTCCTCAAGGTTCCTCTCTTTCGCCCCTTCTTTTCAATGTATATATTCTTCCTTTACTGTCCATAATCCAATGTTTCTATGTTCAATTCCATTCCTATGCAGATGATATCCACATTTATACTAATGCCTCAGTACTGAAAGACACACATTTAGCCAACTCCAGCTGTGTATTATCAAGATAAAATCTTGGCTTGCTGGGAACGATCTTCAACTTATTCCATTAAAACCAAAAGTGATGTGCCGAGGCCCAAAACACCTTCTACTTCCACCAATTCTGTTTGGCTTCCCAACACCTTCAGTCACAAAGGTTAAGAATCTCATGGTCGTTTTGGACTCTGACATGGCCTTATCTAAAAAATATATAAAAGCGTCAGATCTGTCTTTTTGGATATTTGACTTATTCGGTACACTCTGCCATATCTCCCACAGTCAGACCACGCTCCAGGGATTAGAGCCCTGGCTAATTCCAGGCTTGATTATGCAAATGATCTTCATGCAGACCTCCCTAACTTCTTGGTTCATTGTCTGCAGCTTCCCCAAAATGCAGCAATACGATTAATTCTCAAATTACACAGAGATTCTCCCATCTCCCGTGCAGGGCATAGCCTTCATTAGCTCCCTATACAATCGCAAATTCAATTCCAGATCTTTTGCCTTGTTTTTAAATGACTGCATGGACCAATGCTTTCAATTGCACCAACCGTCTATCCTGCTTTGATCTTCCAATGCTTTTTTTTACTTACCGTCCCCTCCAGCCGCACACTTCAAGCGTTTTTCCATACTTGGCCAAATATTTGGAACAACCTTCCTTTTTCACTAACATCAATAGACATTCTTGCACCTTTTCGGAAACATCTCACAACTCTCCTTTTCTCTTAACTAGTAGTTCATCAGCACAATGGATTCCATTCACATCGCAAGAACACCCTGATTTATTTCACCAGTGACCAGATGCAGTTGAGTCTTCCTTTGCTATGTGCACTATACATTATTAAACATAAACATAAACATTGGAAAATAAATTATATCAGGACAGAAAATATTTTGTGGTGGGTTCATAGACACAGAAGCATGTGTCATTTATGGTCAAATTATTGAAGCGCATTATAATAAAAGAAATGAACAACAATAAAGAAAGAGAAAATGGTACACATATTTGCAGACAGTGCAGTATGAATTGGGTAGAACAGCAAACAAATTCGTAGAAGTGGGTCTTTGGTGAGATCCAAATACAAACCCTCTGTAGGCAGCTCTATTGCAGAAATTAAAATCTCACAGGGACATGTTTTTAGGCACAAGAGAATTGCTGCATTGATTGTAAGTGCCATGATGAACTAAAGAAAGAGATTCTACATTATATCTATCCTGAGACATACAAACACAGACATCTGCTTCCTACAATAGACCAAGCTATGGGGGGGAAGACATGTCCTGCTTCTTCAAACATAACTGAATACATGATTTGGTTGTATTTGTGCAGAATTCTATTGCTGCCAAAATCAAGCATTGTTTTTATTAATAAAAAGACGATCAGATGGGAAGATGGCTCCTGGGTACAGTATTGATGGGGCAACAAAGGAAGGCAATAGAGAACTTTTATTGCCAAATGCTGATGATTACTCAGCCTCGCTTCATCATCTCAGTACCTTTCTCAGAAAGGACTAAGATCAAACACAAGCAAGACAGACAAGTTACATACCAAGCAAAGCAAATGGATTCGCTGTGTGTTCTTGGACACACAGGAAGGGTGACTTGTCCAGACTCAAAAGGGACGTTTTTCTTTTTCAAGTTTCATAAGCAAGCAGGAACAAAAAAGGAACTTTTTTTGGAGGGGTTAAAGACAAGGAACGGGAAACAAACAGAAATGATGGCACGAGGCCTAGTATTAGAAACAAAGCCAACTGGACTAGGAATACAAAAGGAAACATTTCCAAAACCTTATGAGATGAAGCATAGGTCAAAGGTCAGGGAAATGTTTATTATAAGTGAAATATTGGGTGAACAGGTTGCCTAACAAACAGACAAAAAGTTTGCAAATAGGCATCTAAAGCAGTACAATCTAAATAACTGGCAAAAAGGATCACAAAGCTCCACCCCAAAACCCCCCAAATTATTTTAAAAAAGAAATGGTTGCCTTGCTCTTACAGCTTAACAAAAACCACAATGAAAAAGTGAAAGTGAGCTGGTCTTGCATACGTCTCACAAACTCCATAATGCACACCAAATCTCAGTGGCAGAGTCAATGGGTCTCATTAGAAATGTGGCAGTGTGGTAAAAAATGGTGGTAATGTGGCAGTAATTCCGCTATTGACGTTTGCCGCAACACCATACGACAGGTGTGGCGGTGAGGTGGAGGATTTTCCTCTAGCAAAATTCTGGAGGAGAATCCGCCACCCTACTGCCAAAAAATCAGCAAAATCTGTGCAAATACTATGGCCTCCAAAAATGGAGATTTACGCCACCTACCACCACTTGTAATCCAGCGATAAATCCCTTGGACCAATTGCCGGTAATGATAATTCCGTTTGCCGGTGTTCCGGTGGATTAACTGCTGGAATCCTGCCAACGTTGTAATAACGCCTAGTGACTCGGGTGGGACTGCCAAAGAGAACTAAGTTCTCCTGCACCCAGGACACAGCTTTTGCTACCATTATTGGTTGCCAGCGAGTTCCAAGGGATGCCATGGGAACACCAAATACAGAGAGTTGTATTCGGTTTGTGCTGCAGCAAGCCTTAGTGCATCACATTCTTCCTTTCATTTTTCACCTGAAAATAGGAGGACATTATGCCTTGGTGCAGAAAATCCACTATTGTCAGCACTGCTTGAGTTTTGTGATTTGCTGCAATTCATTTTGAACATGTCTTTTTTTAGATTTCATGTGAGAATCATTGGCAAAACCTTTTCCCCCCTTTCTAATGGGTACAATGGTGTGTCATGCATTTCAAAAACATTTTTAATGGAGTGTAGCAAGGGCATTTGAATAGTTCTATGTTCATTCATTGACAGTGTTATTTCAATGTTGGTTTTTCTGAAAAAATGTCTTCTCAAAAAAAGAATTAAAAATGTGTAGATTTATTTTTGGGCCCCCCAACATCACTCTTCCCTATTAATTTTGCACTGTTCCCGATCCCACCACCCCTTATGGGCACTTACCCTCAACCACCTATATTTTTCAATTCGTTTTTTTAGAGAAAAAAGTATCGGCAAAAAACCCATTAAAAAATACTGTTGATGAATGAATGTCATACCATATGAACTAAAATGGGAAAATATATATCATGTTGAGAAGAGTTTATATATCATGTGGCAAGAATACAATTCTGATCATGAATATGTTGATATAATTCGAACACCACATATACCAGTGAGTGGCCACTGAATTAACCGAAGCAATGTTGCTGGAGGTCCAGCCAGGTGGAGGGGCCCTCTTCTAATCGATTGCATATCCAAGGTTTCACACAAATCCAGAGTTTACAACCTAACCCCCACATATGGGAGTTACCTTTTGGACCTTGTGTCCATGAAATCCTGCAATACACGAGTATACTGGGATCACAGAACTTAGGTTGCGAAAATAAAATATATATATATATATATGCTTTCTTGACACTGATTTCTGATCAGGCAAATCGAGTTGCACTCTTCACGGTGATCATGATAAAGATCTGGATACAAGTTTCTTAAAAATACCATCTTCCTTTATTAGTGTTTCCAAGAGAAACAAACACAGCAAACAAAAAATGATTTAAAAACCATCAGAGTGTGGCACTCCCATAGTGCAGCAAGAATTACTTGGGCTATATATATATATATATATATATATATTTATATATATTCAGTACAAAAACGTTGTTAAAGGGACGTTATGGTTAAGTTGCGCTACTAAAAACATAGGAAATTCACTAAAAAACTTTCTTAAAGGGACGTTATGGTTCCAAGTAAAACCGAAAACCCCCTGAAATTCGCTAGTTATGGTAAGCTAAGCAACCATAACTCGCGCCACCACCGTGCATTGATAAGACTAACACCCAGGACATCAGAGATGACATCACAAATGTCATTGATGACATGCACGGTGGTGGCGCGAGTTATGGTTGCTTAGCTTACCATAACTAGCGAATTTCGGTTTTACTTGGAACCATAACATCCCTTTAAGGAAGTTTTTTTTGTGAATTTCATAGGTTTTTAGTAGCGTAACTTAACCATAACGTCCCTTTAACAACGTTTTTTTACTGAATTTCATAGGTTTTTAATAGCGCAACTTAACCACAACCTCCCTTTATCAAAGGTTTTTTTACTGAATATACATATACATAGTGTGGATTTGATAGATGTTTACTAGGATTCCCTTACTTTATATACATGTAACATAGAATATACTGAAACCCTTGCTAGTGATTTTGAAGTCCGCGGACGGACGCGGACAACATCAACACTACCCAAAAACTCAGAGGGTATCTTAGATTGTTCTATCATGCCATATAAACACTGAACACGTTAAAAAAGCAGCACATAAACACATTATATGTAATAATAAATAAGAAATGGAACCTATACATGTAACACATCCATTTAAATAGCACATGTACTAAAATGGAATATACCAAAACAAAAAAGATATGCCGCCAACATAATTACCTCACAGAAACTGCACAGAAAGAAGCAACAGTAGACCTACACAACATTAACAACAAAACTTACCAGAAACTAGTAAGTAAACTTCATTTTTCTTATACATTTCTAAACTTTCTGTATTCGGTACACTAAAAGTAATATATTTTTTTATACACAGAAATGTCCAGTACTTTGGAATGGCTTGAAGAAAATTTCCCACGTGAGAAATTGACTGAAGACAGTGATACTAATGGTAGACACTTCTCTATATAAGCAAATTAATAATCATTACTTTATGTGTACTTAACATTATTATTTTTTTTTAACAGACCATACAAACATTGAAAATAATATAGCAAAAGAGACATTAGAAAATGCTCTGCAGTGCATGGAACAAAAACTGGATATTCTTATGGAAAATTTCAATCTTTTAAAACATTTTGTGAAGGACCACATACGAGAAAAAATTAAATATCATTGTCCCACATGCACCTGTTCCCCCTCTCCATGTCCCAGTCAACTATCCCCAAACCCTCAGTACCTAGAAAAATGTTATGATGAGACTTCATCCCTTCATCCCCTCCCATCCATCCTCTCCAAACCCCTAATTCCCCTGTGTTTGTGTCAGTTTCTGCTTCCCCCTCTCTTTCATACATTTTATATTTGTATATAATAAAAAAAAATATTATGTGTGTTTTAATTCAGTCCTTTGTGTCTTATTTTTTAAAAAAAGGCAGTTGGGGGGTCCGTGGACAGTGCGGGTGTCTGTCATGTCACGCGGGAGACTGGGGTCTGCCGCTCCCATTTCCTCCTGGCGAGTCTACCCGCGCGTTCGCGTCTGGGGACTCGCCGGGAGGGGAGCAACGGATTACAGGGCCGGCGGCCTTCGGCGCATGCGCGGAGGTCCTCTCTCTCGGTTCCGCGCATGCGCCGTGGGGGCTTGCCTTCCAAGCCTCGTTCTGGGTTCGCCGGCGCCCGGAAACGGAACGGTTTGCGTTCCAGGCCTCTCGGGCGCCGGCGGCCCATAAAAGAGGCCGCTAGTCAAAGCTGCCCGCGTCTCAACGCGGTTTGCTTCGCTTTCCTCGTTGTTCCTGCCCAGCCTTACCTGTGGCCTGTCCTGGGCCTACCTGCCTCCAGCCTTACCTGTGGCCTGTCCTGGGCCTACCTGCCTCCAGCCTTACCTGTGGCCTGTCCTGGGCCTACCTGCCTCCAGCCTTACCTGTGGCCTGTCCTGGGCCTACCTGCCTCCAGCCTTACCTGTGGCCTGTCCTGGGCCTACCTGCCTCCAGCCTTACCTGTGGCCTGTCCTGGGCCTACCTGCCTCCAGCCTTACCTGTGGCCTGTCCTGGGCCTACCTGCCTCCAGCCTTACCTGTGGCCTGTCCTGGGCCTACCTGCCTCCAGCCTTACCTGTGGCCTGTCCTGGGCCTACCTGCCTCCAGCCTTACCTGTGGCCTGTCCTGGGCCTACCTGCCTCCAGCCTTACCTGTGGCCTGTCCTGGGCCTACCTGCTTGCCTCCAGCCTTACCTGTGGCCTGTCCTGGGCCTGCCTGCCTCCAGCCTTACCTGTGGCCTGTCCTGGGCCTGCCTGCCTCCAGCCTTACCTGTGGCCTGTCCTGGGCCTGCCTGCCTCCAGTCCTTACCTGTGGCCTGCCCTGGGCCAGCCTGACTCCAGTTCTTATCCGGGTCCTGTCCTGGGCCTGCCTGCCTTCAATCCTCACCTGGGTTCGGCCCTGGGCCAGCCAGCCTCCAGCTACTACCTAGGTTTTGCCCTGGGTCAGTCTTCCCTCAGCCCATTCCGGAGTTCTGTCCTGAGTCATCATTGTGTAGAGGGGACTTATCCCACACTAGCCTGCATTCCCCCTGTTCCATCTTGGGCACGTTCCTACAGTTCTCTAATTGGCCAGACAACTAGTTCTAACTGTCCTCACTCTTTCCTGTCTTGCCTGACTCCGAATCTCATCCTGTGTACCATTGGAACTATCTGCACCAGCCAAGCTCCTTTGCCTACTACGAATACCTTTCTGCTACACTGGTCTATCTATCAACTGTCGCTGCACTGAGGTTCTTGGAAGATTCATGGTCTGGACAACAAGCTCTACCTGGACTATGGTTCCCTCCATCTGAGCCTACATCCTCTTGTCACGCTTACCTGGGAGAGTGCCTTTGTGACATTGGGGGTTGGTCCATCCTTCACCCAGTTCCTCATTTGGGTGGTGGAGAGGCTGATTCCTCGTGCCGCTATCTCATCAGTTCCTGGACTCCAGACTGGCGACCTCTGCGAGACCAACCACCAAGACTACAGGTACGCGGTCCTCTCGGGCCAATCAGCTTGACAGATTGAGACGCCTTCCTCCTGATTCAGAGATGGATGAATCGCAGGACATGAGGAACGAGTTGCTAGCGCTCAGGGCCGAGATGACCGCCCTGCGTCAGGAGAATCAAACATTACGACAAATGATAACGCAAGGAGCACCTAGTACCTCTCAAGGAGAGGGATCATTGGCTCATACAACACCCATCAAATTCGACGGAGACCCTAGACGGGTGGCGGAGTTTTGTAACCACTGCAGAATACACTTTCTCTTCAGGTCTACCTACTTCAACACTGATAGGGCCAAGATTGGTTACATCTTGGGGAACCTAACTGGGAACGCATTAGCTTGGGCAACTCCGTTTGTGGTTACGAACAGTCCTATTTTGAATGACTTTGCTGCCTTTGAAAAGGCCTTTCTTGAGGTATTTCAGACGCCGAACCTGGCCTCCGTTGCACAGAATCAATTGATGGACTACAAACAGGGAAGCAATGACGTCATCACCTACATCAGCCGTTTCCGACTTTTGGCTACTGACTCCCAGTGGCCCGAAATTACACAGAAGACACTGTTTCGTCGAGGCCTGAGAGAGGAGTACAAGGATGAGTTACTTCACATCCCTGAACCAGAGAGCCTTCAACTCTTGATCGATCAAGTACTCCGTATTGACCAAAGGCTAGCCGAACGAAAGGCTGAGAGACGTCGGCTTGACAGAAGCGGTCCCCGGACAACCAACACACCTGCTGGTTCGTTTGGGTCGACCGAGTCCGGACCTGAGCCCATGCAAGTAGGAGCCATGAGGGGACCTTTGACGGAAGAAGAGAAGAAACGAAGGAGGTCTTTGCGTTTGTGTCTTTACTGTGGAGCAGCTGGACATTATTTGGGTACGTGTCCTTTGCGTCCGCAGAAGAAGAAGTCGGGAAACTAGGAGACCTGTCGTATACAGGAAGGGCAACGACAGGTCCCATTCCTTCCTCAGACCCTTCTGTTATTTGTTCTATACGTCTGCCCATGCAACCAGCGGTACTACAGACCCTGAAGGTCCGAATTAAACTACCAGACAAGAACCTGGAAGTATCCGGTCTACTGGACTGTGGGGCTTCCGGCAATTACATCGACGAAACGTTCGTCACCAGACATAAGATACCACTCGTTTCCAGACACACGCCTCTGTCGGTGGAGCTTATTGATGGTACTCCCTTGTCTTCTGGACCCGTTAGTCAGTTCACAGTTGGACTGGCCCTTCTGATTGCTGATCATTACGAGGAACTAGCCTTTGATGTTATCAAGTCACCGAACTACAAGATGGTTTTGGGATTACCTTGGTTGCAACACCACAATCCTTTGATAGACTGGAGAACCCAGACCTTGACCTTTTCATCCGAACGGTGTGCTCAAGAATGCAAGCTACCCGTTCCCACCAGGACCGTCTCGACTTCTCTAATAACGGACAGCAATGGGGTTCATCTATGTTCCACGTCTCTGGTCCCACAGGAATATTCCGAATTCAAACATGTGTTTTCTGAACCTGGCAACATACCCCTTCCTCCACACCGTTCTTTTGATTGCTCCATTGACCTGCTACCGGACCACGTTATTCCCCATGGGAAACTATATGCTTTGACACGTGACGAGAAGCTAGTTCTTCAGGAGTATTTGTCGGAGAGTCTAGAAAAGGGGTACATTGTGCCATCGAAATCGCCTGCAGGATTCCCCCTGTTTTTTGTAAAGAAAAAAGAAGGTACATTGAGACCCTGTGTCGACTACCGGCAGTTGAATGACATAACAGCCAAGGACCGGTATCCTTTACCCTTAATTCGCAGCATCCTTGAAACCCTGCATACTGCGCGAATCTTCTCCAAATTGGACCTCCGCGGAGCTTATCATTTGGTGCGCATCAGGAGTGGGGACGAGTGGAAGACAGCTTTCAAGACATCTTTTGGGCATTTTGAATACAGGGTTATGCCTTTCGGCCTATGTAATGCTCCCGCTGTTTTTCAACGATTCATGGACTACATCTTTGGTGACCTGTTAGGGTTATCCGTTTGGGTTTATCTGGACGACATATTGATATTCTCTAAATCCTTAGACGAGCATGTGGAACATGTTCGTGAGGTCCTTCATCGGCTGTCCGTCAATAACCTGTTCGCCAAAGCGGAGAAATGTAGCTTTCACCAACCCAGCATTGAATTCTTGGGATTTGTTATCAATCAAGAAGGCATTGGGATGGATCCCAAGAAGGTGCGAGCCATACAAGAATGGAGACATCCACACGATATCAAGGCTCTCCAACGCTTCCTGGGATTCGCAAACTTTTACAGGCGCTTTATCCCACAGTTCTCACAGATCTCGGCGCCCCTCACCAGGCTAACCAGCAGCAAGATCACGTTCGAATGGGATCTCGTGGCTTCCCGGGCTTTCGACGTATTGAAGTCGGCCTTTATGGCTGCCCCGATCCTGCGCCATCCCCAGGAAGAGTTGCCTTACATAGTGGAGGCCGATGCTTCCAGCTTTGCTGTAGGGGCAGTCCTTCTTCAGAAAGATCCTATCACGTTGGTAGAACATCCAGTAGCCTATTATTCTCGCAAGTTGAGTCCCAGCGAACGAAACTACGCGGTGATTGAAAGGGAACTGTTAGCCATCAAGACCGCATTCGAGGAATGGAGACATTTTCTCCTCGGAGCACGCTTTTCTGTGGAGGTGCGGACAGACCATCGCAATCTGCAATATCTTCGCTCTCTGCAATGTCGGACTCCTCGTCAAGCCCGGTGGGCCTTCTTCTTCTCTCCGTTTGAGTTCCATGTTACTTATATCCCGGGAACCTCCAATACGAAAGCGGATGCGCTTTCCAGGTCCCTGGAAAACGTAGATGGGACGCCCTGTCCAGAACAGCCACTGATTTCTCCTCGCCATTTTCTGCTGGCCTTGTCCTCTCACCTTAAGTCCATCGCGGAAGCCACTCGGTCGGATCCAGAAAGAACGTCCCTTCTTAGTCGGCAACTAGTATCAGAACGAGACGGACTGTTGTTTTTTCAAAGAAGACTCTACATACCCAGAGGAGCCATTAGAAGGGGCATTCTACACGGATTCCATGATTCACCCATAGGAGGACATCGCGGGGTCAGAGCCACTCGAGAGTTGATATCCCGACAGTTCTGGTGGCCTGGTTGGGCGACCGAGGTCCAGAAGTACATTGACAGCTGTCCAATATGTGCCCAGTGCAAGGTTCCCAGAAGACGACCATTGGGTTTGTTAATGCCCACCGAAGTGGCTCCCTATCCATGGCATACCATCGCCACCGATTTCATTGTGGATTTGCCTCCATCTGAAGGGTACACCTGTATAATGGTGGTTGTGGACAGCTTCACCAAACTGGCCCATTTCATCCCATTCCGGAAAATCCCTACAGCTACTCAAATGGCTTCAGCGTTTCTGCACGACATCTACCGGTTGCACGGCCTACCGGAGAAAATCATATCGGATAGAGGTACCCAGTTCCTTTCATCATTTTGGAGACAGGTGTGTGGTCATCTGGGAATACATAGAGCTCTAAGCTCAGGCTATCACCCACAGACAAATGGGCTAACCGAGAGGACCAATCAGACTTTGGAGGGGTACCTCCGCTGTTTTGCCAATGCCACACAGTCTAATTGGAAAGGTGGGCTAGATCTGGCCGAAGTATCCTACAACAACACTGTTCATGCCTCCATTGGAGTCAGCCCATTCTTCTGTTCCACTGGTCTACATCCTCGGTTAATGCCTTTTCAACCAGTTCCATCTAGTACTGTTCCCTCTGCTGATGGTCTGGTCTTACACATCCGGGAACAGCAAGAACTTGCACACAAGATCTTAAGTGAAGCCAAGGATCGGATGAAGAGACAGGCAGACAGGAAGAGGAGTGCAGAACCTAATTTCCAGGAGGGCGACAAGGTGTGGTTGTCCTCAAAGAACCTGCCTCTCCGCAATCTGCCCGTCAAACTGGCCCCTCGATATTTGGGACCCTTTGTTATCACCAAACGGTTGTCCTCTGTAGCCTTCCGTCTTCACCTACCCTCTTCCTGGCGTGTACATCCCGTTTTTCACGTGTCCCTGTTAAAACCCTATGTGGTCGATGATTATGGCCGCACCTCTCCTCGTCCGGCCTCTGTTTTGGTACAGGGGGGCCCTGAGTTTGAGGTACACGAGATCTGTGATGCCCGGTACCGTAGAGGGGTGCTCCACTATTTGGTTGACTGGAAGGGGTACCCGGCCTGTGATCGTACCTGGGAACCGCGCCAGCACGTGCATGCTCCCCGGCTGATACGTGAGTTCTACGTACGGTTTCCCTGGAAGCCTGGGGCCCCGGGTCTTCCTGGGAGGGGGCATAGTGTCATGTCACGCGGGAGACTGGGGTCTGCCGCTCCCATTTCCTCCTGGCGAGTCTACCCGCGCGTTCGCGTCTGGGGACTCGCCGGGAGGGGAGCAACGGATTACAGGGCCGGCGGCCTTCGGCGCATGCGCGGAGGTCCTCTCTCTCGGTTCCGCGCATGCGCCGTGGGGGCTTGCCTTCCAAGCCTCGTTCTGGGTTCGCCGGCGCCCGGAAACGGAACGGTTTGCGTTCCAGGCCTCTCGGGCGCCGGCGGCCCATAAAAGAGGCCGCTAGTCAAAGCTGCCCGCGTCTCAACGCGGTTTGCTTCGCTTTCCTCGTTGTTCCTGCCCAGCCTTACCTGTGGCCTGTCCTGGGCCTACCTGCCTCCAGCCTTACCTGTGGCCTGTCCTGGGCCTACCTGCCTCCAGCCTTACCTGTGGCCTGTCCTGGGCCTACCTGCCTCCAGCCTTACCTGTGGCCTGTCCTGGGCCTACCTGCCTCCAGCCTTACCTGTGGCCTGTCCTGGGCCTACCTGCCTCCAGCCTTACCTGTGGCCTGTCCTGGGCCTACCTGCCTCCAGCCTTACCTGTGGCCTGTCCTGGGCCTACCTGCCTCCAGCCTTACCTGTGGCCTGTCCTGGGCCTACCTGCCTCCAGCCTTACCTGTGGCCTGTCCTGGGCCTACCTGCCTCCAGCCTTACCTGTGGCCTGTCCTGGGCCTACCTGCCTCCAGCCTTACCTGTGGCCTGTCCTGGGCCTACCTGCTTGCCTCCAGCCTTACCTGTGGCCTGTCCTGGGCCTGCCTGCCTCCAGCCTTACCTGTGGCCTGTCCTGGGCCTGCCTGCCTCCAGCCTTACCTGTGGCCTGTCCTGGGCCTGCCTGCCTCCAGTCCTTACCTGTGGCCTGCCCTGGGCCAGCCTGACTCCAGTTCTTATCCGGGTCCTGTCCTGGGCCTGCCTGCCTTCAATCCTCACCTGGGTTCGGCCCTGGGCCAGCCAGCCTCCAGCTACTACCTAGGTTTTGCCCTGGGTCAGTCTTCCCTCAGCCCATTCCGGAGTTCTGTCCTGAGTCATCATTGTGTAGAGGGGACTTATCCCACACTAGCCTGCATTCCCCCTGTTCCATCTTGGGCACGTTCCTACAGTTCTCTAATTGGCCAGACAACTAGTTCTAACTGTCCTCACTCTTTCCTGTCTTGCCTGACTCCGAATCTCATCCTGTGTACCATTGGAACTATCTGCACCAGCCAAGCTCCTTTGCCTACTACGAATACCTTTCTGCTACACTGGTCTATCTATCAACTGTCGCTGCACTGAGGTTCTTGGAAGATTCATGGTCTGGACAACAAGCTCTACCTGGACTATGGTTCCCTCCATCTGAGCCTACATCCTCTTGTCACGCTTACCTGGGAGAGTGCCTTTGTGACATTGGGGGTTGGTCCATCCTTCACCCAGTTCCTCATTTGGGTGGTGGAGAGGCTGATTCCTCGTGCCGCTATCTCATCAGTTCCTGGACTCCAGACTGGCGACCTCTGCGAGACCAACCACCAAGACTACAGGTACGCGGTCCTCTCGGGCCAATCAGCTTGACAGTGTCCGGAATTAACCAAAATGGGGGTCTCCTAAGGACACTATACCTGTCCGTACTGTCCGCAAGCAAGATGGAACTGTTCTTAGAACACACTTGGTGTCTGGAATGTCCGCAATTAACCAAAATGGAGGTGTCCTAAGGCCATTACATCTGTCTGTACTGTCCGCAAGCAAGATGGAACTGTTCTTAGAACACACTCAGTGTCTGCAATGTCCGTAATTAACCAAAATGGAGGTGTCCTAAGGACACTATACCTGTCTGTACTGTCCGTAGAACATCTATGCAGATGCGCACCACACCCATAGGTCCTACGAATATCCCGCCTGTCTGTAACTGTCCATCTCATGTGTCTCGCACTTTTAATTAGTTTGAGGACCCGAACACTGTCCGTAGAACACCCGCACGCATGCGCACAATGGTTCTTGCGCATTTGGTGTCCTGCAGACACCCTTTCCATTCGCGGACGTGTTTGCGGCGTCATCATGTGACTGCACCCACGCTGAGCTTGTGTCCTGATTTGCGGACACTGTCCGGGTCCCCGTACATTTTAAAAATACTTTTCTGGACAATCCAAAGTATTTTACAGTAAAAATTCACAATTGCACATGTCCCAGACAATGTCTGTCGCGTTCTACATACTTTTTTAGCTTTTTTGGGGTGTTCGATCTGTCTGCGGACTGCGCGGCTGTCCACGGAGCACACACCTGCACCCCTGTAAAAGGCCATACCCCAGAGCTCATCCTCATTCTGTCTTTCTACTACTGCAGATTGACTTGCTTTTTCTGCTTCTGCTGCTCTTGCTGTTTTTCCATCATCTAACCTGATGGCATCCATGGTTGCTGCTGTTCCAGCTGGTGCTACTTCCGCCTCAGCACCATCCCCACCCCCTCCACCACCACCATCTCCCCAAGGGCCTGCACAGGGGAACAGGCATGAGGATGTAGAGGAGGAGTATGAAGAGGATGAAGAGGATGAGGTAGTGGAAGTCCCTACTACCAGCACTCGCCGTGAGTCTTGGGTGTGGCGGTTGTTTACCACTTTTGGTGGAGTGCCAAAAGCATGTGCGAATAAGGTCACCTGCAATCAGTGCCACATGGTGCTGAGTCGTGGGAGGCCTTGTTCATACAGCTTTGGTACAACATCAATGAAGCGACATCTAAAGTCGTTCCACGGTGGGTCTATTCGCAAGGTTGTACCTTGTGATAAACGTAGTAGGTTCAGTTCCTCTACAACATCCTCTGTTTCCGCTCCTGTCACCACAAGAGACACTCCTGTGGGACAGCTCATCCCTCTAGTTGCCTCACAGGCCATTCATGAGGCTGTTGACCCTTACCTTTCGAGGGTCACAATATTGTGTATGTACTGCGACGCAGTACTCTGCAGGGGGGAGAATCTTCGGAGTGCTTTCGAGACTGCGCTCACGGAGCATGAAAAGGTCTGCTACCTACCTAAATAAGGCCTACCCTACATCTTCCTCTCTCTACCTGCCCTTTCTTATCCCTGTGGTTGGTGTCCCTTCCTTACCCTCCTTTCCCCTCCTTTCCTTGAGTGTCATATAAAAAAAAAACAAAAAAATATAAAACAACAAAAAAAAGTCTCTTTTCAGAGCCGCCTTTCACAGTTTAAAAATAGAAGTGACAAATAAATGGAGCAGGGCCCTGTGCATTTTTTAGAAGTCCGCGGACAGTTCGCAGACATATAACATTTTGGGGTGCTGCCCTATCAAAACCATTGCACTTTTCTCTGGGAGGAAGTGGTGGCTCTGAAAAGAGCATTTTGGTGGTGTGTTTTTGTGTTGAAAAACTTCAAATGGTGAACACCTACTGCAAAATGGATTGCTGTAATTCCAAAAAAGGCTGCAATGCATTTTGTACATTTCTCAGAAAAATCTGATTGCCAGCATAAGTAAGATGGACTTCATCTCTGCGAAAAATGTATGTGCTACGAATTTGTCTCTGCGCAATACGAGAAAACTTTACTTGGGAATTTGAAAACATGTCCATGACCTTCCCAAGTCCTTATTTCATTGCAAATTGCAAAGAAATTCCAGACACATGTCCGAAACTGTTCCCTCCACAATGAATTATAATTATGTCTGGATGATGCTGAGTCTCCAAAGTAGCATAGAGAGGTACCAAGCCCAGCCACTTCATTCCACGCACTCCATGCCAGTGCACTTCCACAAGAGAGAATCCAAGATCTGCAGCTACTCCACAGTGTTCTGCATGCACCTCCAACCAATGTATCAATGAGTCTCCCAAAATCCAGATAATCTTTTTTTATGAAACTGTCACACCGCTTCCTACTCAGCCAAAGACACGCCTCTCCGCTTCTACCGCTATCAGCGCTTCCCGACACACACGCTCCGATTCCTGCACAACATTTCCCACTCACGTTCCACACGGCAGGGCACGGCGTGGCATATTTGGCGGTACAGGCATTTATCGCCCTTCACTGCGGTGGCAAACCGAGTGGAGACTTTTGCAATCCAGGAACTCGCATCTTCCGCAGAGATCAGTGCTGCCCGGCGCGTCACGGACTATGTGACCCTGGTTTCCTAGCAACGCGGCAACGCTTTCGGTTCGCTTCCACGTGACGTTGTCACGTGTGTCCTTTCCCGGGATAAAAAGAGTTCGGAAACCGAAGGCGTTGCTTCACAGCTGTTTCAATCAGGATCACGTGACTCACTCTCTTCGTTCTACAGACCTGTTTTCATTGTCAACCTACGCCTGCTCCACGGATTGTCTCTGCTTAGCCCTTCTCTGACTCTGGAACTTTGGAACTTTGGATTGCCTATCATCGACCTACGCCTGCTCCACGGATTGTCTCTGCTTAGCCCTTCTCTGACTCTGGAACTTTGGAACATTGGATTGCCTGTTGCCGACCTACGCCTAGTACACGGATTGTTTTTGCTTCACCCTTCACTGACGCTGGAACAGTTGATCATCAAGATTCTGACCTCGGATTTCCACGTGTTTCCAGTTGGACCTCGGTCCTACAATAGGTGGTTGCCTGCCATACCATACAGCCTTGTCCTGCCACAGTCTGGAGGTTTACACCTCTTCCAAGTCCTCACAGGTATTTTAGCATCTGCTATTTACATACAAGTAATTGTGTCTTGCTTTCATACTTACATAACCATTGTTCCTTGCCTTACAGCGCTCAAGGGATTCTTCCGGCTGTCCCGCGTCCTGGTTTGGGGACTTCCACCTGTGGCCTTAATAATCACGCTGACAGTATTTTAGGTGTTGTCAGGGTGTTTCTTGGGGACAGAGGGGTAGTTCATACTCTACACGACCAACGGACTTCGTAACAGACTGTGAAGCCTTTTTGGTCGTCCGGAGTATGAATCCTTCCGCCGGGGATCCAGTGACCGCCTTGTTGCAGGCAGTGGCGGCCCTTAGGACCGACATGGTTACCGCCACGACGGCCATACATCACCGCCTGGACGCCTTACAGAGCACGCGTTTCCCATTACCCGCAGATGCCGATTTCGGGGACCCAGTACCCCCAGTCCAGCCAACACCTGTCACGGCCCCTGCACCCACTCCTGTATGGTTTCCTACACCCGTCCCTCTTGCTGCACCAGAACGCTACCAGGGGGATCCCCGGAAATATCGTACATTTGTTAACCAATGCAAATTACATTTTTTGTGCCGGCCCTTAGCGTTTCCTGATTCTGTTACAAAAGCCGCGTTTCTTCTGTCCCATTTGTTTGGGGTTGCGGCCACTTGGGCGAATCCAATGATGGAAAGCGATCATCCCGCTCTGTATGATTTCGATCTTCTTGTATCAGAAATGGCCAAAGTCTTTGATACGCGCTATAAGGCCCAATCAAGGGATCTCGAACTCCTGGATCTTACACAAGGTAAACATTCATTGATAGAATACATTACTAGGTATAATCAACTCGCTGCTGAAACATCCTGGCCAGAGGAGAAGAAAGCAATCGTATTCTATCGCGGCCTATGCAACACCATGAAGGATGCCCTTTCAGTGGTTCCTGCCCTTCCCTCAGTATTTTCGGATCTGGTGGATCTCGCTTTACAGGTTGACGCAAGGAGATCCGAGAGAAGGGCCGAAACTACGTTCTCTAGTCTATCTGGGCCTTCCGTTCTTACCACCCCTGCTGAACCCATGCAAGTAGGCGGTATCCGTAGTCCGATAACATCATCCGAACGAGAACGGCGAAGAAACAATAACGCCTGTTTTTATTGCGGGTTAAACGGACACTTTGTAAGGGAATGCCCCCGACGCCCCAAGAACAAAACTTCGGGTTTTCAGAAGGCTCGCCCATGATACAGGGGGTACCGGCGAGCCTGTCTATGACCCCCTCTGAACCCTTCTTCGGGCCTATCAGACCAGTGGTACTTCATGCTCTACTAAAACCCACGAGGGAGATCGCTCACACAGTTCATATTGTAGTTGATTCTGGGGCCACTGGTTGTTTCATCGATATTCCCTTGGCCCATCGTCTCAATCTGCCCCTGGTCAGGAAAAAGCATCCAGAGCCGGTAAACGCCGTGGATGGCACTTCCCTGTCCTCCGGCCCAATCAGGTTCCAGACTGCGCCAATGGAAGTAGTGATACAAAACATCCATAGAGAAACCATGTCGTTTGACCTCATCGATACACCACAGTTCGGCATCATATTGGGAATTCCCTGGTTAAGGCAACACAACCCATTGATCAACTGGGGAAACGGACAAGTCACGTTTGAATCCGAGGTGTGTCAACAGTTTTGTCTCATCGAAGCTGATCCGCTGTCCACTCCTGCCGCAATCCTTGGTGCCATGGCTGCCACTCATATCGACAACATCGTTCCTAATCCTTCGTCGTCGCACACGGTGGGGGCCGTTACAGCTAACATACCCGCTGCCTATCATGATTTCCAAATGGTGTTTGACAAAGTCACCGCTGAGGGTTTACCCCCGCATAGACCATATGATTGTCCGATTGATCTGGTTCCGGAGGCTCCCATTCCCAGAGGTAGGGTTTATTCATTGTCACAGTCGGAGGAACAAGCTCTTAAAAAATACATACAACAGGCTTTGCAGTTGGGTCACATACGGCCCTCTTGTTCTCCAGCTGCCAGTCCAATCTTCTTTGTGCCAAAGAAGGAGGGCGATCTACGTCCATGTGTGGATTACAGACGGTTGAATTCCATCACCATAAAAAACAGGTACCCACTTCCGCTCATTTCCACGCTGTTGGACAGGTTGACTAAGGCTTCTATCTTCACTAAGTTGGACCTAAGAGGGGCGTACAACCTGATTCGTATCCGGCTTGGGGGCCAGTGGAAGACAGCGTTCTGCTCCCGACAGGGATTATTCGAATACACAGTAATGCCCTTTGGGCTTTGTAATGCTCCTGCGACGTTCCAACGATTCATCAACGACGTATTCTCGGACATCCTGGATACGTTCGTGGTGGTATATCTGGATGATATTTTGATCTACTCATCCTCCCTGGAGGAACATGTCGGGCATGTCAGAGAAGTACTCTCTCGCCTCAAGGCAAACGCCTTGTTTGCTAAACCGGAAAAGTGTCTATTCCACTCAAGGGAAGTGGAGTTTCTGGGTTTTCACATCTCCCCTGGAGGCTTGTCCATGAATCTGTCTAAAGTTCGTGCTGTCACTGAATGGCCAACTCCCGTCACCGTCAAACAACTCCAGTCCTTTCTCGGCTTTGCTAATTTTTACCGGCGATTCATCGCCGGTTTCTCTTCTATCGTTTCTCCTCTGACCGCTTTGACCAGTCCTCTTGTCCCATTCTCTTGGACCCCTACACATCAGAAGGCCTTCGAAGCACTCAAGGCCAGGTTCGTCTCTGCCCCGGTATTGCAACACCCCGATCCCGACCTTCCTTATGTTCTGGAAGCAGACGCCTCCTCGTTTGCCCTAGGAGCAGTACTGTCCCAGCCTTGCCCAACCACGGGTTGTTTGCATCCAGTGGCCTATCACTCACGCAAGTTCTCGGCAGCCGAATCCCACTATACTGTAACCGAGAAAGAGTTATTGGCCATCAAGGACGCTCTGCAAACGTGGAGACATCATCTAATGGGGGCAAAACACCAGACGGTGGTATATACAGACCACAAAAATTTACAAGACTTAGCCTCCCTAAAATGTGCAAACAGCAGGCAGGTGCGTTGGCATTTGTTTTTTGCCGCCTTTGATTTTGTAGTCAAACACAGACCGGGTCGCATCCATGGTAAGGCTGATGCGTTATCCCGTTCTCCTGGCGGGGAGTCGTTACCTCTGTTCCCTGACACACTACTGGGAAAAGGCAATGTTATCTGTATGTGTACGCCGTCTCCCACCATGCTTACCGACATCAAACAATGGGTTTCCCAAAATCCCCATGCACTCACCGAATGGGACGTTGTCCTTCACGAAGGGTTACCATTCATCCAGGGCAAATTGTTCCTCCCTACATGCGACATACGCAACCAGGCACTCGCTTGGTCACATGATGCGGCAATAAACGGCCATCCAGGGCAACAACGCACATTAGACTTGTTACAACGCTGGTGCTGGTGGCCCTCCATGAGAAAAGACATTGAACATTACGTCAACACGTGCTCCATATGTGCCCAATGCAAAACACGCAGGGGACGGCCTTTAGGGCTACTCTTACCGTTACCGGTACCTCCCAGGCCTTGGCACACCATCTCTATGGATCTCATCACTGACTTGCCCCGCAGACAAGGCTACGATACAATATGGGTTATCATCGATTCATATACAAAAATGGCCCGCTTTATTCCCTGCACAGGTATACCGTCTGCCCCAACCCTGGCTCGCTTGTTCTTTAGGGCTGTCTTCTGTCTCTTTGGCTTGCCACAGGTCATCATCTCTGATCGTGGATCACAGTTCACGTCCTGTTTCTGGCGCTCTCTCACTAAACTCCTGGGTATAGATGCCCGCTTCTCTTCGGCCTATCACCCTGAAAGCGACGGGCAGACCGAGAGGGTGAATCAGGCTTTAGAGCAGTACTTGCGGTGCCTGTCCCTTCAGTTCCAAGACTCCTGGTCCAAATTATTGTATATCGCTGAATTCGCGTACAACAACTCCCGCCATTCCGCCACTGGTTTCTCCCCCTTTTATGCTCTGTATGGGCAGCATCCTCGCACCCTGCCGCTACCTGACTTCCCCTCTGCCACTCCTGCTGCTAATGCCTGTGTGCGCGATCTTGCAGCTGTGCATACTCAGACATTGGTTCATCTCCGTGAAGCTCAAGCGGTGATGAAGGCCAAGGCTGACCGTAAGCGGGCGAAGGCTCCGGAATATCAGGTGGGCGATCGGGTATGGCTGTCGACCAGACATTTGCGGATCCCTGGTTGCCGCAAAATGTTGCCCCGTTTCGTGGGCCCTTACCGGATTACCAGAATCTTGAATCCCGTGGCTCTCAGGCTCTCTGTTCCCCTTTCCTAGCGGATCCACCCGGTGTTCCATACCTCTCTCCTCAAACCGTACCTTGCTCCCACTCGTGTCCTTGTCCCGCCTGCCCCGGTCTCTGTCTCTTCCCAGGATGTATTTGAGGTTAGTGCTATCCTTGGCTCCCGTTACTATCGGGGTCGCCTTCAATATCTGGTGGATTGGCTGGGCTATGGTCCTGAGGATCGCTCCTGGGTTCCCTCTCGGGATGTCCGGGCCCCGCTTTTGGTGTCGCGGTTTCATAGGGACAATCCTGCTAGCCCACGTGGTCGTGGGCCCTCGAGGGGGGATTCTGTCACACCGCTTCCTACTCAGCCAAAGACACGCCTCTCCGCTTCTACCGCTATCAGCGCTTCCCGACACACACGCTCCGATTCCTGCACAACATTTCCCACTCACGTTCCACACAGCAGGGCACGGCGTGGCATATTTGGCGGTACAGGCATTTATCGCCCTTCACTGCGGTGGCAAACCGAGTGGAGACTTTTGCAATCCAGGAACTCGCATCTTCCGCGGAGATCAGTGCTGCCCGGCGCGTCACGGACTATGTGACCCTGGTTTCCTAGCAACGCGGCAACGCTTTCGGTTCGCTTCCACGTGACGTTGTCACGTGTGTCCTTTCCCGGGATAAAAAGAGTTCGGAAACCGAAGGCGTTGCTTCACAGCTGTTTCAATCAGGATCACGTGACTCACTCTCTTCGTTCTACAGACCTGTTTTCATTGTCAACCTACGCCTGCTCCACGGATTGTCTCTGCTTAGCCCTTCTCTGACTCTGGAACTTTGGAACTTTGGATTGCCTATCATCGACCTACGCCTAGTACACGGATTGTTTTTGCTTCACCCTTCACTGACGCTGGAACAGTTGATCATCAAGATTCTGACCTCGGATTTCCACGTGTTTCCAGTTGGACCTCGGTCCTACAATAGGTGGTTGCCTGCCATACCTTACAGCCTTGTCCTGCCACAGTCTGGAGGTTTACACCTCTTCCAAGTCCTCACAGGTATTTTAGCATCTGCTATTTACATACAAGTAATTGTGTCTTGCTTTCATACTTACATAACCATTGTACCTTGCCTTACAGCGCTCAAGGGATTCTTCCGGCTGTCCCGCGTCCTGGTTTGGGGACTTCCACCTGTGGCCTTAATAATCACGCTGACAGTATTTTAGGTGTTGTCAGGGTGTTTCTTGGGGACAGAGGGGTAGTTCATACTCTACACGACCAACGGACTTCGTAACAGAAACACACAGCCATAGCTTTCTGTTCTTCTCTCAGGAAAAAGACTTTCTGACAAACTCTCTCCTTACACAACACACCCACTAAACTTTATTGACCAATCCCTTGCTCTACTCATTCTCATTTGCATGCCTCTCCACCCCAAAATTCCTGTATGTAATACGCGGCGTCTGCGGATAAACCGCCATGTCTGCGGACATATCAAAAATCTTGTGCTTAATGAATTTAAATTTAAATAGGGTGCCCCATTTCCCCTTTGAGGTTGGCTCTGAAAAGAGCTGTTTATTTTGTTTTTTTTTGCAAATGCTTGACCTGTTAGTTTGTATTTTCTTTGTTTTTTTCTTCTTACTTTACTCCTAAAATCTTCACGTAAGCTTCTCCAAAGCAACCCTTACATTCCAAAACAGCATGGCATTTCCCATAAAACATAAAGAAATGCCATCTTCTTTAAAATAAACAGCATTACTGGAATCAATATTCTCATTATTACAGAAGAACATACCAGCTCTAAGCATGAAAGCAAACATGCCTCGGTTGATTGCACACCTAGCAATGTTTTGCTGAGGACAAAAAACAGAACTATTGTCCAATATTGCCCTAGGTATTAAACCAGAAAAAAAATACTTTGGCATTCGTAAGGATATTCATTACTGCTGGAATCAAGTATTCCAAATCTGCCAACAAAGTAGGGGCACTGACATACCCCAAATACAAAGCACCACAGTGCAAAACTACCACATGGGGACTGTTCATCCTACCCATATCTTCAGAAACTTGTACAATTCCCTGTACACTGAAATCAGGCACAGTGCTCCACACCACCTCCACTCCTTTAACATCAAAATTGTTCGCCACAATCCTGCATTGAGCATACTGCTGTAAACCATGCACAAACATATCTCCAACACCCTGACTTTCTCCACCTCTGCCATCTTCACTACACACAGCCTCTTTCAACACAAATCCACAACCTCAACACATGATTGGCTAATCACTACAGTCCCCTTTCCATGCTGGATTTGCTAGAAAACCCTGGATGTGGCACGCCCTGTCCGCGGACAGCCCCGGGTGTCCGCGGACCGCGTAACTCTTAGACAACCCTTCTACCCTTTCCACTTCACTCTCTGTGTCATTCCCTCATTGGATAGAGCTAAGCAATCACACAACCATCCACCAATCACATCCAAGACCTCTACATCTAACTCCATCATCAGAGTTCAGCCCTTCGAATGTACTGTTGATCACTCTGAGTACAAGTCTCATATCATTGGAAGGCGCCTACTACAAAAACTACTTTACAAGTCTCCAAAATGTTTTACTTGCAGCTGCATGCATATCCACATGCATGAATACAAACTACAGGTATGCATATTTTATGCAGAGCACATGTACCACTCTTATAAATGCATATAAACAGAGTAACTGCCATTTAGCCTGTATAACCTATAAAATTAACTTACTATTATTTTTCCCATCTGCTATAATCAACTGTCACTTCCAAACCTGTCTGCTATCTAAATATTTCTTTTTACACACACTGCTATCTTAAAAATTACAATATTAAAAGATGGGAGAAATAACAGTATAATTGTAGAAAAACACTTACAGGCCGATTCATGAAATTAATGTGCACTGAAAATTCCCGCGCAAGCAAGTGCAAAAATCGCAGCGAAACCCGCGCACATCGATTCATGGAAGTCTGCGCGCGTGTAAATCCATGGATGTGCGCTGAAATCCTGCGTGGCGCAACGCGTGCGCACACTTCACCAAACAGTGTGCGCTACGCGCACAGTGAAAGCGCACATAGCGCGGCGCACACAACAAAAGTAGGCTGAACACAGGGCGTAACACACGGAAAGGGGGAACAACATGTGAAAATGTGGGTGTTATGGGGGAAGTACAGGAGGCAAATGTGCGTAACACCCACACGTGCGCCTACAACATGTATTCATGGAATCAAACAGGGCTAACGCGTGCATCAAAAAAGACGCGCTAATCCGGAAAAACGTTACGCCAGCAGGAAGCAGGCGTACGCGGACCCGCACAGCATAAAAGTGTGTGCTAACAACAAACAAGCTCAGACGCTACGATGAATATACCGTTCCTCGCAGCAGTGGTCGTGGGATACCGCAGGAGGAGGAGGAGGATCGTCAGGGCCAGAATTCTTACAACAAGGACCAGCCTTTTTGGGATGCCTGATGACCAGGTGGATGGGAGGTACAGGTTTCCACCTCACATAATGCTCGACCTGGTGAGTGGGAGGCTGACCTCACATCACCCACCCTGTGCTCCCAAGCACTGAGCCCCTTGGAAAAGGTGCTCAATGTACTGTACTTCTTGGCTACTGGGTCATTTCAGAGGACAAGTGCCATAGTGGGGGGGGTGTCACAGGCCACGCAGTCACGCTACCTACACCAGGTCTTGGCCATCATGACTGCACGGCCATCAGTCCGCAGGCACATATACCTGCCCAGAACACCTGCAGAGAGGCAGGCTGTTGTCCAGGATTTTTACGGGGTGGCACACTTCCCCAAAGTGCTAGGTGCCATTGATTGCACCCATGTGGCTCTACGTCCTCCCAGGGCGTCAGAGCACATCTATAGAAACCGCAAGCACTAGCCTTCCATCAACGTGCAGGTAGTATGTGATGCCAAGGGAATCATCACCTCAGTATATGCCGACTAACCAGGGTCCACCCATGACAGTTTCATATACAGAATTTCAACCCTAAACCGGGACCTAGAAGCTGGGCGGCATTGCGAGACATGGCTGCTTGGTGAGTATAAATGCCACTGCACATGCATGCATGTCAGATACTGATTAATGTCACAACCCCACTAATGATACCCATCATTACCTCCCCAGGGGACAGTGCCTACCCTCTGAGCACCCACATGATGACGCCAATTCGGAACCCCACTACACCTCCCGAGGTAAGATACAACACAGCCCATATTGCAACCCGGGGCATAGTGGAGCGCACATTCGGAGTGCTCAAGTCACGCTTTCGCTCCCTTGACCGTTCTGGTGGGCAGCTGCTATACGCTCCTCCAGTAGTGTGCAGGATCATAGTGGCAGCATGTGTCCTGCACAACGTTGCAACACGCCGGGGCTTGCCGGTGGGCATGGTGGTGCCCCCACATCCCCAACCACATGCACGGCCGCTGTGCATGGGAGGGGAAAGGGCACGTGGTGAGGCAGCTTGTACGCAGCTGGTGGCTAATTACTTCACCTAAAATCACACCCCTGTGGAGTGCACACAGCCCTGGCACATACCAGCTGACAATCAATGATGATGACATAAGGGACAGTCAACTGTCACAACCATACCAGCCTGAGATTGGTCACCTGGAAGTGTTACATTGTGTGCATCCCTACCTACCGAAAGACAACCAATGTGTGTGTCATTAAAAGACATACATTCATGCTGCATGAATGACTACCCCCTATCAAAATACAACATGAAAATAGCGCCATATCACCCAACCCCTCCTCATCTCTGCCACCCAACACACCATGGCATGTCATGCAATGTGAAAGCAAACAAAGCAATGCACAAGACCTGACACAAGTGTCACAAAGTGCACTGTCCTAAATGGAAACAGCCCACAGACAATATGCTCCCAGTAATCAATAACAAACAGACCACATGACCAAATACTTACCACCAACACAATACAGCAACACAGCATGAAACATTGCAAAAACATGACCGTACAAAGTGAAAGTAGTGGTACCGCTTGGTCGCCTCCCAACCATGGCACTGATGTTGTTGTGCGTATGGGAGTAGCAGTAAACTATTGTCCTGGGCAATTGGGGGTGTAAGGGGTAGGGTACTAGATGGAATTCGTACCCTAGTGCTCTACCAAGACTGCCTCTGACCCCTGGGTGAAGATGACGGGTCACGCCATACACAGGCCCCCCGAAAACAAAAATGAACATGCACGCAACCCCTCATAGACCACGTGCGTGGAAAAATGAACCCGCACTACGCTGTGGCACCCAGAAACACAAAAATAAGCGTACGCGTAATACACGCAGCCTACAATGACCTCTGAAGGGGTAGGCGACACACGAAGCAAGCACAGTTGGTAAATACGTGCGTGACTCACTGTATGCCTGGAAAAAGAATGTGAAAAAGACGCACGTGTGCGCATTGGCAACACCCCCGCCAAAAGAAGAATTGTACGCTGTCTGAGGAAACAGGACAAAAGAAGAAGTGAACGCTGTTTGAGGAAACAGGCCCAACAGAAAAATTAAACGCTCTCAGAGGTAACAGGGAGTACGAACTTGAAACGCTGTGAAGTAATCGCGTGTGAACCGACAAGAAGTACAAAATTCACCCACTTGCTCTCCACGAAAAGCACGTACAAGTAAATGACGTTCTACATGTACCTTTTAAACTGGCCCACACGTACAACGTCACTTATGCGTGTACGCGCTAAGGCCCTTTCCTCCAATTACACGAGCTGACACTCGGACGTGCAGTTTTTGCACGTGTACGATGAACATGCACCCGTGTTGAGGGAAACGTCCTTGCGCGTCACGTCACAGATGCGCTTACGCTCTAAAGGGCCTTTGGTTCAATGAATTTGCGTACGTGCGGTGTATTCACGTGCTGATTCACTATGCACCCGTCATGAGGGAAACACCTGCGCACGTAACGTCACAGACGTGCTTACGCGCTAAGGCCCTTTCCTCGAATTACATGCTGACGTGCAATTTATTTATGTGCCAAATCACTCCGTATCAAGCTGGCCACGCGACACCACACGGAAGACCATGCTCCTGCCCAGAAGGCCGAATTACTGTCCCCAAGAGCCCCGAGCACACTCCCACCTGCCATCTGCTGCTGCCTGCCTGCTGGCCACGTGCCCTGCTATTTGCTGCCTGCACGTCAGCCAGGGGTGAAGTTGCTGTGACCACCCCTGCTGGAACTGAAGACTCCCGACTAGGATACCATTGCTCCCCAGCCCCAGGACCCAGTTGCCCACCCACACCTGCTTCTGGGGTTGCCATGTCGGGCACAACACCATCTGGCACCACTGGCAACCCCCAGCCAGAGAGGCAGAGGGCCACCAGCTTCAGTGCCAGGGAATTTGGTGTCTTGGTGGAGCAAGTCCTGGGGCAGTATGATGCCCTCTTTGGACGTTCGCGCGCCGACTATGAAGGGCGGACCAGGATCTGGATGGACATCGTGACTGCCATCAACGAGGAGGGGGTGGCAGTCCGCGACATCAAACATGTCAAGAAGCGCTGGGAGAACTTCAGGTCCAGGACCCTCGACAAGGCCCAGCGCCTCTTGAAGGCAGCGGATGCCAAGGGGCGCCGGGGCCACCTGTCCGACCACCAAATGAGGGTCCTGGAGCGCATAAGCCCAGCGCTCCACATCCAGGTCCTTGAGAGGCAGACCCGCCCAGAGTCGAGCGGTAAGTGTACATGCATACTGGTTGGATGCTGTGCGTGTCGTGGTGTGCCAGTAGTGTGCAGGTTGCACATGTGTTTCTGTAGGGCCATGTATGGATGTGTATGTACAGGGGCGTGAGGCTGACACATGCGAGTCCTCTCATGTGTGAGACACATGGATGGTGTATGTGTGGATAAGCATGCAGGCCAAATGCAGATGTGGGAGCACACATGTTTGAATTACTGTGTATGTACGTTGGCATGGTTGTGGTGTCACACATGGATGTTGGTTCCAGCTGCATGTATCTGCACTGTGTACATGTGCATGTGTGTGTATTTGACAAGTGTGCAACTGTGATGCAACATGGATGCATGTGGCACTGACATAGTAGAAGGCTGAATGCCAGATGTGACATGGATGGCGATCTCATCACTCTGACAGTTGGTGGACATGTACACAAGTATGTAAGTGTGTTGGTGTTTGTGCATGTGTTGTGTACTCCCCGTGTTTCATGTGACGTCAGGCTCACCTTCGGATGCTGATGCTGTTGTATGTGTATGGATGATGCTGCCTGGTGCAATATTGCTGTGGAATTGCTCATGTGTGAGTAGAAATGACATGTGTGTTAGGGAGTGTGATGCCATGTCTGAAGTTTGACACTGCCACTCATGTGCAACTGTCATGTGTGTATCTGTCCATTGTACAGTGCCCTGATGCTCTATCTCTCCCTGTCTGCAGCATCAATTGATGAAGAGGGTGGAGAGGGTGCTGTGGAGCAAAGCGGCAGGGATCGCACCACCAGCCGGAGACGCAAGGCCCGGCTCCCCTCCCATATTGTCATCTCTTCGTGGAGTGAGGAGTCTGGTGCGACATCCCAGGCCACAGCTGACGAGGGTAGGTCCAAGAGGCGGAGTTTGGAGATGGACTCCTCTGCAGCAGAAGGGGCAGCTGAGACCCCACAGGGTCCGACGGAGGAAGATGGCATGGAGTCATCCAGGTTGGTGGGGGGTTTGGAGGAGGAGGAGGCCGTGGAAGGGACACACACGGGGTCTGGAGGTGGGGATTCCACTGGTGCCAGTGGTGCAGTGCAGGGACAGGAGGCAGCACAGGCTGCCGCAGAGGTGCCTGTGTGTAATCCTGTCCCTGATCCTGTGATTGCATCATCCGGCACCAGCAGGGATGCCTACGTCCAGACCCGTTTTCAGAGAGGGAATGGGCGCACAACAACTGGCCTTCCTCTCCCTGCGGACGTTGCTATCCGGGACCAGGTTGAGTCTGTCCTGGCTGGAATAGCGTTGCGTCAACGGGGCATGCGAGGTGACCTGCAGTGTTTTCGTGAAGACACTGCACGTCATCTCAGATGCCTCTTTGACGGTGTTGACCTACTGGGATGGGTCCCCAGTGCTGGATTCCTCCGTGTGCTGGACCTTCTTGCGACCCCCTCCTCACCTTAACCCCCTACGCACCAGTTGTCCTCCATGCCATCTTCCCACCCATGTATCACCTGGGTACCCTGTGGAGCTGCCTCTGACCCAGCGGCCAGGCTGGTGGAGGACACATCCCTGCCACAGTCGGGAGTCGGACGTCCAGCAGGGGTGGCCACCACGACAACTGCACCCCAGCCGGAGGAGGAAGTGCATGCAGCAAGAGCCAGGGTGCAGGTACAGGCATAGAAGCAGCAGCAACATGGTGGGAGCAATGATGGCTCGGGGCCTTCAACATCGGAGGGACAGGCATTGGCCAGAGGGCAGGAGGACCCAGGATTGCAGGTGTCTTCCGTGTGGCAGCGGTTGGGCCACGCCATTGATGCGGAGCGGCAGCGGGCGGAAGAGGCACGGCTCACAATAGTCAGGGCGGAGAACTCCATGCGGAGGGCACTGAGGCGGGCCGAGTGCCTCGAGGCAATTCGCAGGGAGTTGGAGGTCAACATGTCATCGTCCCTGCGAACCCTCTGGGTCATGGAAGAGGACTGCCTCCAGGGCATTGAGCGGGAGTTCAATGATGCCCTGGCCAGGGACATCAAAAAGTGAGCCGTCGGACTAGCCCGCTGCCATTGTAAATAGTTAGTTAGTTAGTGTTAGGTTTCATTTTGGTTTTCATTTTTGTTTGGGTGTTCTTGGACAATACTCCACATTTTTGTATATAGTTCTTCATTAGTTAGTGTATTTTTGTAGGTTTAATTTGGACAGTTGATTGATTGATTGATTGATTTATTTATTTATAAAGCGCTTTACACCAAGGCGTTGTACAATGGAACAACAAAATACAGAGTAATAACAACAACAAATAACAGTGTGAGCATAGTGGCAACTTGAATCATTCAACAACAAAACAGTGCAAAGAGCAATTTACTAAGAGGGGAGAAGTGGAGTGTGAACAGGGGAGTGAAGGGAGGGGCAGGGAAGGATTGAGTGAGAGTAGAAGGAAGGGAGAGAGAGTGTAAAATAGAAAAGGGGAAGGTGGAAAGGGAGGGGAGGGATTAGAAGAGGGGAAAGACGGGGGGAGTAGAGAGGGCAGGGGGGGCTTCAAGGTGGGGAATGGAGGAGGAAGGATTTAAGGGAAGTGCGAAATGAGATGAGGGTAGTGGAAGAGCGTATTGAGAGGGGAGAGAGTTCCAATGCAGAGGAGCAAGAAGTTGGAAAGAGCGGAACCGGGAGGAAGCGCAAGGGGAAGGAGGTACAGAGAGCAGGAAGTGGTCAGCAGACCGAGGGAGTGAGAGGGGGAGTAGAAGGAGAGAAGGGAGGAGAGATAAGGGGGGCAAGACCGTGAAGGGATTTGAAAACAAGGCAAAGAAAGTGGAATTTTAGTTGTAGGTGTAAAGGTAGCCAGCCTAGTCGAGAGAGCGAAGAGGAAATGGAGTCGCGAGAGGTAAGAAGACAGAGAGTTTGAATGGCAGAGTGGTATATAGATTTAAGAGGGGCAAGCTGAGATGAGGGAAGACTGAAAATTATAGAGGAGCAGTAGAAGAGGCGGGAAAAGATGAGTGAGGAGATTAGGAGCTTGGTAGCATGGAATGTGAGGGAGGGACGGATTTTGCGAATATTGTAAAGGTGGTATCTGCAGGAGCGGGAGGTGAACGAAATGTGTTGCGAGAAGGTGAGAGAAGAGTCAAAAAGAACACCTAGGTTGCGAGCATGAGTGGAGATAGGGAGATTGGAAGGAGGAAAGTGGATGAATGGGGGAGGAGAGGAAGGTGGAAGAGAGTTAGCGGGGAAGAAAAGGACTTCAGTTTTATCCGTGTTAAGTGAGAGAAAGCGTGAGGACATCCAGTTCTTGATGGCTGTGAGATAAGAGGAGATTTTAAGGTGGAGGTCAGGTGTGAAGGAGGAGAAAGAGAGAAAGAGTTGGGTGTCATCCGCATAGAAATGATGGGAGATGTCAAAGGAGGAGATGACAGGGGCAATGAGGGAGGTATAGAGAGAGAAGAGGAAAGGGCCAAGTACAGAGCCTTGAGGAACACTGTAAATCAGAGGGAAGGAAGGAGAGGCCTGGCCTCCCCATGAAACAACAAAGGAACGAGAGGAAAGGTAAGAGGAGAGCCATTTCAGAACAGGGCCTTTGAACCCGAAGAAGGAGAGAGTGTGGAGCAGGAGAGGATGATCAACAGTGTCAAAAGCGGCAGAGAGATCAAGCAGAATAAGTATGGAGGATTGCTTCGCATGGCGAGCAGAGAGGAGCGAGTTGAGAATCGAGGTGAGAGCAGTTTCAGTGGAATGTTTGGGATGGAAGCCAGATTGGAAAGGAGGAAGGAGAGAGGAAGACGAGACAAAGGAAGAGAGTTGAGAGTAGGCAAGGCGTTCAAGGAGTTTAGAAAGGAAAGGCAGA
Organism: Ambystoma mexicanum; assembly: GCF_040938575.1. Taxonomy (NCBI): domain Eukaryota; kingdom Metazoa; phylum Chordata; class Amphibia; order Caudata; family Ambystomatidae; genus Ambystoma; species Ambystoma mexicanum. Next base: position 1,175,171,362 of record NC_090925.1, on the reverse strand, counting down.
AGAGAGATAGGTCTGTAGCTGGCAGTGAGCAGTGGATCAGCAGAGGGTTTCTTAAGAATAGGAATGATCGTTGCATGTTTGAAAGCAGAGGGAAAGATAGAAGATGAGAGGCAGGAGTTGAAGAAAGTGGTAAGGTAAGGGATAAGAAGAGGGCAGATTTTTGGGATGAGAACGGAAGGGAGAGGGTCAGAGGGGGCGGCTGTGGGGTGGGCTTTGGATAGAAGGGAGGATACATCGGAAGGGGAAACAGATGAGAAAACAGACATGCTGGAAGAAGGAGGAGAGGGGGAGGAGAAGAGAGTGAGTCAGAGAGGGAGTTAATTTTTTGTCTGAGTGTGATGATTTTAGAGGAAAAGTAGTTGGTGAAGTCAGAGGGAGAAAGTGTGGAATTAGATGAGGGGTCAGGAGAGGGAGGAGAGAGGAGGCGGGAAAGAGTTTGAAAAATTCGACGAGGTTGTGAGGCTTGAGACTGAAGAAGGTTAGAGTAGTAGGTGGATTTGGCGTAGCAAGGCAAGAGTTGTAAAGTGCATGGTAGGAGAAGTAGGAGGTTTGATTAGAGAGCGAGGGAGTTTTGAGCCAAAGTCTTTCAAGGCGCCTGAGAAGGCGCCGCATAGAACGAAGATGGGAGGTAAGCCAGGGTTGAGGAGGTTTCTGAGTGGGGCGGAAGAGAGAAAGGGGATAGAGATGGTCAGGGGCAGTGGAGATGGAAGATGAGAGGGAAGAGAGAGCATCATCAGGAGAGAGTAGTGCAAAGTCATGGTGAGATGGAAGAGACGAAGTGCAGGTGTCAGAGAAGAGGGTAGTGTCGAAATCACGCAGGTCACGACGTGAGTACATTGGACCTGAGGGATTATTATTAGTGGAAGAAGAGCGAGGAGAAAGGGAGAACGAGAGTAATGCGTGGTCAGAGAGATAGACAGGGAGAGAGGAGACGGGGAGGAGGGATAGGAGGAGTTGAAGATGAGGTCAAGAGTGGAACCAGAGGAGTGAGTAGGGGAAGAAGGAAGGGGGGAGAGGAGGTAGGAATCAAGGATAGAGAGGAGGGGAGAAGATTGAGGGGGAGAAGGAAGATGGATGTTAAAGTCGCCAAGCACAGTTAGAGGGGAGGTGGAGGGAGAATTAAGTGAGAGGAGGTGATCTAGGTCTTCGAAGAAGGAGGAGAGAGGGCCAGGGGGATGATAGATGATCAGGAAGGAAATAGGGTGGGGAGAGGAGAATGATTTGTAGAGGAATTCAAAGGAAGGGAAGGAGGGAAGAGATGGGGATGAGGAGGAGGAGGTGTATTTGGGGTTATACAGGAGAGCGACACCTCCACCGCGGCCAGAGGGGCATGGAGTATGGAGGAAAGAGGAGGAAGACGTCGTTAGGGAAGCTGGGACAGAGATATTATGAGGGGGAATCCAGGTTTCAGTTAGGCAGAGGAAATGAAGGTTAAGACGAAAGAATAGATCAAGTGTCGCCGCGGTTTTATTACAGATAGATCTGGAGTTCCAGAGAGCAGTATTGATGTGGGTAGCATGTTTGGTAGTGGGAGGATAGAGAAGGTGAGGGCGGTGAGAAAGAGAAGGAGGGTGGCTAGGAGAGCGGGGAGAGGATAGTGGAGGGGGCTAGGCATCAGGAGGAACGATGAGAGGAGAAGGGAGAGGAGTAGAGGGCAAGGGGGCAAGGGGGAGAGGCGGAAGGAAGAAATGACGGATCGCATAGGGTCAGTGGGAGTAGGTAATGGGTAAACAAGTTGGGGAGTCCAAGTGAAGATGGCACAAAGGTGGACTCAAGTCAGTGGAGTGAGACAGCGGGGAAGGGCTAAAGGAGTCAGAAGGTGCAAGATCGCTTGACTGAGATTGGAGGAGACCAGGTGATTGAGGCAGGAAGATGGGGAGGAAGATCTGAATTGTAGCAGGAGGTCACGGGTCTAGTGCTGAGAGTTTACCGGCAGGACCCAATTTGGTCAAAAGGAGTAAGCACTCAAGGGCGTGGTTGAAGAACTGCTGTCTGCGGCGAGAAGGAAAGTAGCAGTTTAGGGCTGCTTTTATAGAGTATGAGCCAACAGGTTATAAGGTGGAAAAAAGGCTGATGCAGAGAGAAGTCCAGCCAACGCCCAGAGATATATAGGAGTAGGAATGTGAGGTGATGATAGGGGAACACCAGCAGACTGTGGTGGGTGGTATGAGAGCAGAATGAAGGAGGTTACCACAATGCCGGGCCGCAGTTCATTCCACCACTCAGGAGGACCTGAGTTGGGCTCATGGACCCAGGATTTCATCCTTGTAAATAGTTGGAGTGTGGATTTGTCGGCATTTTCTTTTTTGATTTTCCATGGAGCAATGGATTTTACTTTTTCATTTCTGTTTCGATTTGCTTTGTTGGAAGGAGACTTTGGAGTCATTTTTGATTTCATATATTTTGGATTCTGATTTCTTTTTTTAATCATTATGTGACATTCTGCATTGTTTTCCTTATGTACATTGTTTGGTCTTTGAATTTCTTTCACCACATTTTTTGTTCAATACATTTGTTCCCGTACTTCAATGTGTGGTATTCTCTCATTTGTTTCATGCATGTCACGATGTGGGTTTTCACATTCACTGGCACCCATTGTGTGTGTGTGACGGCCATGTGTTGATGTACATAAATGCCATTTGGGTTGTTTCATGTAATGGGCATTTCAATGTGGGGTGTATGTTATGCTTGGTTGGTTATTTGCGAAGGGGTGGCGTGCCATGGGATTTTGGTGGCCATGAGGGCCATGATTGTGGGTCATGTTGACATGTTGGGGGGGACATGAGTGGGGGCCTGCTGGCAGGTGCCCCTCACTTCTGGGGGGTGGGGGTGCAGGGGGACCTGAGTGGGGGCCTGCTGGCAGGTGCCCCTCACTGCTGGGGTGTGGGGGTGCTGGGGGACATGAGTGGGACATGAGTGGGGGCCTGCTGGCAGGTTCCCCTCATTGCTGGGGGGTGGGGGTACAGGGGGACATGAGTGGGGACCTGCTGTCAGGTACCCCTCACTGCTGGGGTGTGAGGTGTTGGGGGACATGAGTGGGACATGAGTGGGGGCCTGCCGGCAGCTGCCCCTCACTGCTGGTGGGTGGGGGTGCTGGGGGACATGAGTGGGACATGAGTGGGGGCCTGCCGGCAGGTGCCCCTCACTACTGGGGGGTGGGGGTGCTGGGGGACATGAGTGGGACATGAGTGGGGGCCTGCCGGCAGGTGCCCCTCACTACTGGGGGCTGGGGGTGCTGGGGGACATGAGTTGGTGATCATATTGCAAGGTGACATGTGGCTTGGCTGGGGGGCATGCCCATGGTGGATGGGCTGCCTGAGGGACATGACCAGGGGTGGAGGGTATTCCCCTGTGGTGTGGGCTGCCTGCAGGGGCCGTGGAGGGGGTAGAGGGGACACCTGGGAGGACCCACACTGCCAATTCACGTGTGGGACTCCCCGCGCACCCCACTGGATACACGTACCCCGCTCTGACAGCAAAATCACGTGTGAAACTTCACGCGCACCCCCGAAATACACGTACCCCGCTCTGACAGCAAAATCGTGTGTGAAACTTCCCACGAACCACAGTAATACACGTACACCGCTCGCACAGGGCCAATCACGTGTGAAACTCCCCGCACACCCCAGTAATACACGTACCCCACTCGCACAGGGCCAATCGCATGTGAAACTTCCCACGCACCCCCAAAATACATGTACCCCACTCGCACAGGGCCAATCGTGTGTGAAACTTCCCACGCACCCCCAAAATACACTTACCCCGCTCGCACAGGGCCAATTGTGTGTGAAACTTCCCACGCACCCCGGAAATACACGTACCCCGCTCGCACAGGGCCAATCGTGTCTGAAACTTCCCGCGCCCCCCCGAAATACACGTACCCCACTTGAACAGGGCCAATCAAGTGTGAAACTTCCTGCACAACCCCAAAATACATGTACCCCGCAGGCACAGGGCCAATCGCGTGTGAAACTTCCCGCGCACCCCCAAAATACACGTACCCCGCTCGCACAGGGCCAATCGCATCTGAAACTTCCCGCGCACCACCGAAATGCACGTACCCCGCTCGCACAGGGCCAATCGCGTGTGAAACTTCACGCGCACCCCCGAAATACACGTACCCCGCTCGCACAGGGCCAATTGCATTTGATACTCCCCGCGAGCCCCAGTAATACACGTACCCCTATCGCACAGGGCCAATCGCATGTGAAACTCCCCACGGCGGGGTGTACATGTATTCGGAGGGGTGTGCAGGGAGTTTTACAGGCGTTTTCGTGGTTGGGGGGGCTGTATGCTGGTCTAATGGCCTGTGCGCCATGTACGGGATTTTTGCGCTGTGCATGGCGCACGGGGAGGGGTTGGGGGTGTAAATGGCGCTGCTGCAGGGTCGCTGCGCCACTCTGCGCCACGGCTGGTTTTGGATGTTGAAATCCATGAATACGCTGTGCGCGGAAATGGATTTTAGCGCACACTGTCGCACGTGCACACTGTGCGCCAGCCGCGTGCGCCACTTGTATGCTGGATTCTATGAAGGACCCCGTTAGTAGTGTACTATTAAATTACACACAGCCACGATAAGTTCATGCATCTTTATACACTCACACAGACACTATCATTGAAAAGCTCCCAGCTGAAATAACACCACTGCCTGTACATCACATCCTTCTGCTTTATTACCCACACCTTCACAAATGCATATATTCTATGCTTTTCTATACAGTTTCTGCCATTTACCTTATAAAAATTGCAACATAAGTATATCATTATGTGTTCTATCTCCTAACATCCAATAACACAGCCTTCAGAAACCAAGTGATTTTCATACACTTAGTATTCTACTTATTTGCAAAGCATGTTGAACTAAAATATTGTAAGTAAAATATAAAGGCTGCACATAGTCAAAGGAAACTGTAGGCACACACTATGTTCAGTTATCAAACAACAATACTACTACAAAAAAATAAAAATCAACGTCTAAATTGACATCAGTGTTATAAACACACAAAATTACTAACTTCTTTCTTTTACAATTGCGGTGAAGACCACTCTGCTGAAAAGCAGCAGCATCTGAAGTACAAACAACAACTCAGAAGAAACCTGCTCATTACAAACAGAAAAAGTAAGTACAATACTACCAAAATATTCTTACTGTTACTCAAACACACTGTGCGGTTGCTTAATGGAATTTGTGCGCCGAAAAACAGGGATTTGTGCACCATTCTGCACACAAATCCCCATTTGTTAAAACAGGGATTTGCAGGCAGAATAGCGCACAAATCCCTGTTTTTCAGCGCACAAATTCCATAAATCAGCCCCTAGAATGTTACTGTCAGGAATGGCACTACGTCAAGAGTGGCACAGGGTACCCAGGTAGGTTTTGGGTGGTTGTGTTGAAGTAAGGTAGCAGATAAGCACACAGAGCAGGAAGTTCAAAAGAAAGAAGAGTAGGAAACTGTAGCTGTGAACCAAAAGGGGCAAAAGATACAAAGGTACAAACAAACTGTATTCCCTCTTGGGGTGTATGCTGAAATGGGAAAGAGTGTTCCACGAACCTTAGGAAACTCCAGCCTTCTGCACAGATTGCTATAACAGAGGCCCACGCTGTATGCTCATGGCTGGGAACAACAGCAGTGGGTGTCTGTAACACTGAAAATGCGACAAGGGAAGGGGCAGAGGTTGCCTGCCGGAAACCAACAGGCAAGCTCTGTACAAAGGAATTACATAAGACACATGAGAAGACAAGAACAGATATATCCAGCGAAAAGGAAGTCAATGAGCTATCTGGCAGAAGGGAATGAAGGAAAGGCAGTTAGACTGAAGTAGATAACCTAAGGTGGAGTACAGAGGACTCAAGGAAGAGAACAAGGGAGCAGCAGTCAGGAAAACAGAAGGGCTGTAAAGTAGGAAGCAGGTCTGCAGTCAAGAGTGGGACTAGGTGCAGGCAAACTGTAGTGAACTGCGGAAGACTGTAGTAGGCTGCAAGGCAGGGAGTCCAGAAGAACAGGACAGAGAGAGATTAGTAGGAGGCGCCAGACAGAGAGCCCAAAAGAATAGGGCCGCGAGGTAGGGAGCCCAGAGGAGCAGGGCTGTAGGCAGCAGAGGAAACAGGCTGCAAGGAAGGAGCCCAGAGGACAAGGCTGTAGGCAGCGAAGAGGTGCAGGCTGCAAGGTAGGGAGCCCGGAGGACAAGGGCTTGGAGACAGCCGAGGGTTGCAAGCTGCAAGGTAGGAGCCCAGAGGACAAGGGCTGTAGGCAGCCGGAGTGAGACAGGCTGCAGGGCAGGGAGCCCAGAGGACAAGGACTGTAGGCAGCCGGAGTGAGGCAGGCTGCATAGCAGGGAGCCCAGAGGACAAGGACCGTAGGCAGCCGGAGTGAGGCAGGCTGCAGGGCAGGGAGCCCAGAGAACAAGGACCGTAGGCAGCCGGAGTGAGGCAGGCTGCAGGGCAGGGAGCCCAGAGGACAAGGACCTTAGGCAGCCGGAGTGAGGCAGGCTGCAAGGCAAGGAGCCCAGAAGACCAGGGCAGCAAGGAGTGAGCCCAGAGGAGCAGGCCGCTGACTATAGAGGGCTGCAGAGGACTGTGATAGGCTGCAAGGCAGGAAGCCCAGAGGACAAGGGCTGTAGGTAGAAGGCAGCGGAGCGTGTTCGGTTGCAAGGCAGGGAGCCCGGAAAGGGCACTGGATCAAAACAGGATAATGCAGCAACAGGAACAGCATACAAAGTAAAGGGTCAAGGCAAACAAGAGCGGGGAGATCTCAAGATGCAAGACACCGTGCTCCTGCAGGAAGCTGCTTATAAACAGCCCTGTCCTGTTCTGAGGCAGGCTAATTGACAGCACCTGGAGCAGCACACCTGAAGACAATCTGCCTCCTCCCTCTCTGGTCCTGAGCAGGTGGAAGCAGCACTGGCTGCCAGGGCTTCTGGGGATTGTGGTCCCAATAACGATGAATGAGAATAGCCAGGAATTGAGGACTGCAGCCAGGTGCATTATGGTAAATGTAGTTAATTGAATAAAATAAGAAAGAACCAAAGTTGAGCAAATGGAAATAAAAGACCAAGGCGTGAAAAGGAGTTGTTCAAGGAGTATTAGGAGGATAAATGAGTACCAAGTAGTCCATGATGGTTGCCAATGCGTGCGCCAGCGGCACGGGCATGACAGTTACTATTGCAGAACAAAGAACTGTTTTAATTCTATACCATTTGATTTAGTATTAGTGCTTCTCCTCACCACTAGCTTACTTTCTACTGTCACCTTAACCCCAGTATAGTAACACACAAATACAAGAATAGCCTTCCCAACTAGTTGTAGCTGCCGAATGCACAATAACACACCACCACATACATCCTTACCATCATACTCAGACACTCATGCACACAGCACACATACATTGCAGAACAGCCCAACCCATACCTTCTTTTTTTTTCAACAGACCCCAAAGAATGCCTACCAAAAAGCAAGTCCGTAGAAAACAACGCAGAAGTAGTGCAAATGAAAATAAAAGTGTCCAAAATAAGCATCCATCTCTAGCAGAATTTGTATAAAAAGTGCAAACAAAAGATCTAATAGAGTCATTAAGCGAAACAAAACAAGCTTCAAGTACAAAAACTTTGACTCCTCTTTCAAAATGTAAAACGAAACAGAAAGTGATTGACAAGAATACAGCTTAACCCTTAAAACCTACCGTAGAAAATACATCTTAGAAGCTCTCATGGACAGTGCAATCCTTCTCAAAAGGAAGTTATATATTTTAGTGTTAAACAGAATGAAACCACTAACAAAACTAACTACTAAATTACAAAAAAGACTTCTCAATAAATGGAATGTCAACAAAAATAACTTCTTAAATATCTGTGGAGGTGAATGGAGTCACACCACGAGCACAGAACCATATGTCAATGAAGAAGGATACAAATAAAAGCAAACAAACACAATTGCCATACATAGCAGTGGACAAGGGTATGAAAAACGTAATAATACCATAATGAAACAAGAAACGCTGTTTACTAAAATATCCCCAGAAAACTCAGTATCACCTCTCCATCAGACGGAAACAAAACGTCCACTGTACAAATGGCCGTGCACGTCAATGTGTAACATTGACAAAAAATCTTTCAAATCTTTACGCCTGTTCCTCAATCAATATGTAAAAGGCAAGGACAAATTCAAAATGAAACTTCTACAAAATATGGATACCTGTCCAGTGTGCAAACACACAGGACTAAAAGGACATTCATTAGCCTGCATTTCAGGACCTAATTGCATAAGCACCTTCCATCCTATCAAAATGATATCAACTCATCATTCAACTATAAGAAATCTAGTCCATAAACTGTACTATGCTAAAAGTCCAGCTTTAGCATTAGGCAATTTAAATAACAATCTTCTACATGGTACAGTCAAAGACGTACTCGAAGAAATAGAGCATATCCAGAACAAATATTTTGGAAGTGAAAGTCACATACAAAATGCAATAGCTTGACAACAGACTAGGAACAATTCTACAAATGGCAACCTTCTACTACACACATACAAAAAAGAAATACTAAAATTTAAAAGTACATCTGCTGAAGTACCAAACCATGTGTGTGTGTGTTGCCGCCAAACCTTTTATTAAAGTAGCACAAAAACTGTAGACATAACATACAAAATAGAACACAATGAAGATTCCAAATGGTTTGAATTAGCTCTCTACCTTATAGCAGAAAACAAATACAAAATAAATGACCAATTAATACTTTGCAGTTACTGCACTGCAAAACTTGACAACAACCAAACCCCTTCACATGATATCACAAATAACTTGGAATTATTCCCACTACCAAAACCCTTGCAACAACTCAATTTATATGAGAGCATCCTAATTCAAGCAGTGCATCCATTTCAAGCAATAATACGCCTTCAACCAAAAACAGCAAAATTACCTCCCTCAGAATTAGTGAAAGGCATTTGTGGCAAAGTAGTTTATTTACCATTAGATCTGAAATAAAATGTATACACTCTAGGAGTGCAACTTCCAATAGAGCAATCTTTAATTGTCATAGTAAATGGTGTACCAACAAAAGACAAAATAATTTGGCAACAACTCGTAGACTTACATAAAGTTAGACAAGCCTTGCAATGTCTAAAAGACAATAATGAATACTACAAAGAAATTAATATTGAAGAAAACCACTGAAATAATTCAAGAGTGACCAGAAACTGGTCAATTTGAACTTCTAGATCTTTCTACAGTATTCAGTATTTTAGACCATTATGCAATTCATCCATTACACTCTAAAGACACCATGGATGATGCACTAGAAACATACCAAATGTGACAAACCAAAGGATCATCAATCAGCATATGGGAAAAAAGTATAGAAGCACGTGCTTTTCCTCTACTCTTTCCTCCTGGGAATGGAGGAAGGCACGATGATAGACCCACTCAGATAACAGCATCAGAATACCACTCGTTGCGAATGTATTCTGAAGATCCCAGATTTAGACAAAATGTGGAATACATATTCCACCTACTCTTTGAAAGTGAACTAGCAACTCTATGCTACGGATTTGCACACACATTGAAATCAGGTACCCATTTTCAAAATATGTCAGCTATGCAATTACTACAAAAAGTGCAAGAAAAAGATGAGGTTTTACAATCAGGCATTACAAATCTGTTAGCAAACATGCATGGTATAACTTTTTAAGCCATGGAGAAAAGAAGAAGAGTTACTAGATATCTATGACTCCTATGAAGACGCTTTCAAAGCAAATGAAAGCACTGTAACCAATGTAAACTTTACACAGTACAAAACAATGTTGCACTATGAACAGCAACATGAAGAAGAACTTCAGGCCCAACTAGATAAGGACACTCCTGACAGTAGTCAACCTTCTGTAACAGGAAGCCAAGAACCACTGGGACAGCCACTAATAGCAAATGAGGCAGAATTAGCTATGACAGAAGTAGAAAACACCATGTGTCACTATGAAGAAGATACAGAAGACTTAACTGTACTGCAATCAAAACTGAACAATGAGCAGCATAGAATGTTTCAAGAAGTAACAAAAGAAATTGCACATGGTGTACAACATGAAAATAAAGAATGTATCTGCCAAAATTACAAACCTATACTACTATGTGTCAGTGGTCAAGCTGGTTCAGGCAAAACCTTCTTAATCAAAATCATCAGCAAGTTCCTTCAACAATTGACAAACAACAAACTATCAGATGTTGTAACTGCCCCCACAGGTTTAGCTGCCTACAACATAGGCGGTGTCACTTTACACTGATTACTACTCCTTCCAGTAGAACTCCAAAACAAATTAGAATATTACAAACTTTCTATAGAAGCTGCAATGGAACTACGCAGAGTGCTAAAACAAATGAAAATGCTACTAATAGATGAAGTGATCATGGTCTCCAACCTAATGTTGGCTTTGATTCACCTCAGATTACAAGAAGTACTCAAAACAAACTACGAAGAGCCTTTGGGGGAAAACACATTATTGTTTTCGGAGATATTCTTCAATTGACACCAGTGAAAGGTGAACCTATTTTCAAAACCTTAGTCAACAAACTTTGCCGTAAAACTGTTGGCAGCATAGGAAATGTCAACCTTTGGCAACATTTCCAATACAGAGAATTAACAGAAAACATGCGCTACTCTGCAGACCTCAAATACTCCAACATTTTAAAAAGTATAAGAGTTGGTGTACTACCTCAAGAAGCACAATCAATATTAAAAACCCAGCACATCCATGCACTGTATGGCCATAACTCATGTGCTACTGATGTCATGGAAAAATTAGCACACAAAAATGTCAATTATATGTCCTTGATGCCAACTCTTGCAAGCTGTTCTAAATTCAATGAAACAATGTTGAAAAAAGAAATGCAACTAATAATTGAAATTTGCTCCACAAACTGGACGTATATGGTATGACACTACCCATGTGTCAACAAGCCACAACAAGACTAACTGCCTTATTCATGGAATTATTTGCACAGCTGGTTTGGAGAAAATATTAAAATTATCTTTAAACTGTAGAGTAATGCTTAAAGGTAACCTTGATGTGGAGCAAGGACCAGTTAGTGGAGCACTTGGTACAGTTGTTGGATTTTATACATACCCACGTGACAACAACATTCAGTTTGTCAATATTCTCTTTGACAAACTATCAGAAGTAAAAAGGATAGGACGCTCAACAGCTCGATTCCTTCTTTTCAAAGACATGTATGTACGCAGAGAGCAATTTTCTCTAACTCTAGCATATGCAGTCACCATTCACAAATCACAAGGTCTTACCCTAGATAAAGCATTGATAGATATTGGGAACATAGTCTTTAAAGAAGGCATTAGCTACGTAGCACTATCACACTTGCGTACACTTGACGGTCTATTTCTAATCAACTTTGATGCAAGTAAAGTAAACACTGATATTCCTTGCATTTTAGAATCCAATAGACTATTTTCACTGTACACCCCATCTAAAAACCTATCCTGTTCCACAAAAAGCAAAACGTTGTGAAAGAAAACTACTTCAAACCGAACTGCAACAGGATCTCACTGCAAATCCTCTGAAGAGAGTAAAAGAAGCTAATGCTTCATCAATGACTACACCCAAAGAAGAATCTACTACTCAAAGTAACTCAGGTACTTCTTCAAAGAAGCAACACACACTACAAAGACGTGACTTGGACACAGAACTATCTGGTCCGTTCAAATTTTTAAATATAACTGGTGTAAATTGCTACGCAAATGTAGCAATAAATATTCTATTCCAATTGCCACCAATTGTTGACAACATTTACTTACACAATACAGACCAATTGTGTTTGAAAATGTTAGTCATTCATAGAAATGCAAGCAACAATCCTGACAACACATACAGTGTTCATGGAATAAGACAAGAATTGGACTACTGTGCTGGAATGGTGAAATTCAGTATAAAATCACAAGAAGATCCACAAGATTTTCTAATGTACTTACTATAAGTACTGGAAAACAAAAACATACCTATAAATGAAATCTTCCAGATTTCATACATGTGGAAATATACATGCACTCTCTGCAACAATGTGGCACAGTAACAAATCCCTAATTAACTCTTCGTGTATGTATCCATACTTAACTGTGAATCCGTTCCATTTCAGCAACTTGTACAAAATGCAAACCATGGCAGATTATGTACTACCTGAAATTCAGATAATCGCTCCACCTTACAAATACAAACACATAGTAAATACGTAATACTAATGCTTCTATGTTACAATGCAGATGTTACCAAAAACAACTGCAAGCTGACTGGATTCACACATGGTCAAGTATCACTTGGTAAGAAAATCTTCAAGAAAATAGGTTTAATCTACCACACAGGAGCCACAACCAATGCAGGTCACTACACTGCATATATAAAAAAAATTGTGGATGGTTCGAATTTAATGATAGTACCATTACTCTAAAGCAGAGATTACCAGCTAATCTTATAAACACTTATTTAATATTCTTAAAACCAAAATGTAATAACTAATCTGTGCATAAACATTAATGAAACTTCAATTAGAAAACTATAAACAGTTAGAATACGCCAACAGGCATCTAACTGCCCCAAGATTCTGCAACAACCAAACAGATAAATAAATACCACTAAATTATAAGAAGAAATAAACAGTTAGAATACGCCAACAGGTATCTAACTGCCCCAAGATTTTGCAACAACCAAACAGATGAATCAATACCACTAAAATGTAAGAAGAAATAAATAGTTAGAATACGCCAACAGGTATGTAACTGTCCCAGAAATCTGCAACAACCCAACAGATAGATGAGTAACTTGAAAATATAAATAAAAAACTATAATCAGTTAGAATACGCCAACAGGTATCTAACTGCCCCAAGATTCTGCAACAACCAAACAGATAAATCAATACAACTAAAATATAAGAAGAAATAAACAGTTAGAATACACCAAGAGGTATCTAACTGCCCCAAAAATCTGCAACAACCCAACAGATAGTTGAGCAACTTGAAAATATAAATAAAACACTATAACCAGTTAGAATACTCCAACAGGTATCTAACAATCTGCAACAAGCCAACAGATAGAACATTAGCCAGAAGCAACAAATAAACACTGAAAACAAAGAAAGAAATGTATTGTAACATAGCAAAAAAGTTTTTTTTAATCCAGCATGGATTTCCACAGACCCAATGATTTAAGAAACAAATACAGACACTAAGCCAATTGCACAGTACACTGGTTTGTAAACTACTAAATATGAAGGTCGAAACAATGCAGAAATGTCTATTATGCAATGCAATAACTCATTATGAACTGCCTACACTAACATGATCTTTTCTTTTATCACAGAAATTGAAAAAGAATATCTGCTCCAGTTACCCAAGTCATGAAAAAAAATATCCAATCACAAAAAAATTAAACAGTAAGTATATAATAATTTAACTCACAAATAATGCTCCATAACACAACCATTGAAGCAAACATCTAACCATGCACCACAATCCAAAATGTTTACTTCCATGGATATGTTATACTAAAGTGCTTGTGACCAAACTCTACAATCTTACTTACATGACATAGCCAAAACTTCACATACAAACTATACAAACTGTAGATTTGTGGATATTTGATGGATGTTTGCACCCAAGACTCTAGGTCCTGGCCACAACCACCGCAGCATAACACACCCAAAGAATGAAACATTTTAACTGTGCTATATGGGCTACTTATACAGGATATTAATTACAATCAACGCTGTACTAACAACCCAAAACCAATATCATAGTAAAGTAAAATAGCCAGAAGTGCATTTTTTATGTCTGCGGACAGCCGCGCCGACCGCAGACATGACGAACACATCAGGGGCGCCTGCCACCTAAACAAATACAGCATTTGACTCATCTCTTACTACCCCACCCTCCCCAAGCACTCTTACACACCAACACACTCCCCAAAGTTGTATTTTCACCCGTTCGTCACCTCGCTGTCCAAGATGGCGGGCGCATCAAAACAATACAACGCGCCTCATGCTTCATCCCAGCCAATCAGCAAACACATAGTATGTCCGCAGACATGAAGCAAGCCGATTAGACAAGCGAACAGGGAAATGTGTCCGCGGAGCGGACATAGATATCACAAATTTTTTTAGACCTACTTTTTGGTCATTTTAAAAAAAAACTACTGGATGGATTTCCACTAAAGAATGCTGTTGGGACCAAGCCGCTGCTCCTGCCGCATATTTAGTGCAAATCCGTCCAGCGGTTTGAGATGTAGGCGTGAGCAAAGTTTTTTCCCATTCACTCTATGGGAAAAAAATACATTTTGGGACTTCCTTATAACTTTGCCCCCCCCCCCTGCATCAAACCTCACTAAAGATTCAGAGTGGGCCATATACTTTTATTGCAAAGTTTGGTGAGGAGCCACCCAAAAAGTGCTCTTCCTATGGGATTAGCAATTTAACTATAACTGCACGGCCACTACCATGGGCCGTGTAATATATATATATATACATTACTATGTGTATATATATATATTCACTAAAACGTTATGGTTAAGTTGCATAGCAAAAACCTATGAAATTCAATGGAAAAACGTTCTTACAGGGACGTTATGGTTACAGGTCAAACCGAAACACCCCACAAATTCGCCAGTTATGGTAAGCTAAGCAACCATAACTCTCGCCGCCAGTGTGCACTGCAAGGACTAACACCCATTACATCATAGATGCCATCACAAATCTCTTTGATAAATGGAAGGAACCGTGGTACTATGTATAACACTGCAGTGGAAACAGGTAGAAATGGGTGGCTGTTGAAACAGATGGTTGTGCATGTTGCAGTGGGTTTTCAAGAGCGCAAGTATGCAACAGCAAGCACAAACATTATTTCTATACTTCCAAAAAGGGCAGCAAGGCAATGTGTGTAGAGCGTGCAGAATTCGGAAATGCAGTAAAATCAACAAAGCTATTTATGGGGAAAACTGTTTGTGCTGTGAAACGATAGATTAAAAAAAATGGATCCAAGGTGGGCACTACTGGTAATTCCAATGCAGCCAGTCTAGGCATTTCTTATTGTGGTATGACATTTTTTATTGGGCATCTTCGATAAAGCAAGCATAATAAGTGTTATTATGTAGCTCGATTGGCATTTTAGTACAGCCAGTTTGGACACGTTATCATACTTTGGCATGCATTTTTAATGGTAAAGACAACCGGAGTATGTTCCTACATGGGGATACTGCCATATATTAGCAGAACAAACATGGACATGTTTTCTTATGGTACCATTACTGGTATTATGCACACAGCAAACATGCGTATGGGGATAATAGAGTATAATGGTGCAGTGAACATGGAAAGAGGGCAGAGCCAGTGTGAAAATGTTTCATACTGGCACATATTGTGGGTAAAGGCATCATGCAAATGTGTTGGAGAAATGCTCCTGTGCACTGTTGGTGACTTGCATCTATTGGATTTTTTCATGAGGTACCCTACAAAACCCAATTGCAAACTGTTTGGCTTTTTACTAACTTTTTCTAAAAGGTGTGCTCTAAAATGTACCATGTCCAACCATTATTTAAAGCAATTTCGTGGGGGAGAACCCCCGGACCCCAGCATGAGTTAAATGGTTTATTGGACGTATAAAATAAAATGCAATAGTAATGAGTTTTGCTATGCTTCGAATGTAATTTTAGAGGAATATTGCAGTTCAGAAGTTGATGGCCCTTATCCTACAAAGAGTCATGCCTGTAAAAATAAAAATATTATTGTTCATGATTGCCATGATAGTTGCACAGGAAGCATACAAGTGGGCCCTGCGAATGAGTGAAGAGCCCAAAACTGATTAAAATATATATAACACATATAATTATATCATAATGGGGATGAAAGTGTACATGTTTTGGGAACGGGCTGGTATGGGAAGGACTTCCTTTACAAATGAAAACAACAGGAACGTTTATTTTGTACACTTTGCCATTGTCCCACCCTCCAGCCCCTAGTATTTATAATTTTCCTTTAAATCTTAGCAGATTTTGTTTAAGGCACCCCCATTCCTATTGGCATCAGGTAAGCTAGTTGCCACCATTTTGGACTGCGCATATGCACTGAAAGTGCTGACTTTGGACATTTGTCAAGCCTCAGGATACTG
Source organism: Ambystoma mexicanum (assembly GCF_040938575.1). NCBI lineage: Eukaryota > Metazoa > Chordata > Amphibia > Caudata > Ambystomatidae > Ambystoma > Ambystoma mexicanum. The sequence goes on along the minus strand of NC_090925.1, from coordinate 1,175,155,210 downwards.
GGGCAAGGCCATCAACTCAATGCCAATGAATCTCACTGGTCTGAACTGGTTCTTACAATAGACCGTTCATCTGCGGCTGTAATTGGTACAGGGGTGGAGACCTATGCCCCTTGCCTTAGGAAGATGTCATCAGAAAGACGCCAGCACTGCCATATTTCACCCAGAACAGGTTAGTCTTGTGATATCCTATAGACATGGACATAAATGATTGGACAATCCCTGGAGCCAAAGTAATCTATTGTTCAACATAAGTGTCATGACCTACAGAACGCGCCCCTTTTGGACTTGCTGGTCCTTGTCTCAACGGGGCTTGCACTCCCTGGTACTCCGAACATGGCCGCGTCCAGCGCGAAACACCTTCCTCGCTCTACACGTTGGACATAGTGTGTTCTATTAATAGACCACTCTCCCCGCAGCTCCGCACATCTCAATGCTATTGCGAAGTAGCGACCAGACGTGTGCTCCATAGCTCGCGGTATTGCTTCCCTGATTCTGTCCCTACTAACTCCATTCCTAGTCCCTCTCCTTTCTTCTTACTTCCTGGACTTGTGTGCTGAGTAGTGCACTTTCTTAATTTCCCGGATTCCTGGATCATTGCATCCCAGAACTTTGAACGCACGCTGGAGTCGGAAGAGACTTGTGCAGCCTTATTCAAGACCCGATTCGTCCGCAAGAAGGCATCGACCAAGAAATCCAGCAAAGATCGGACTCAGGTGAGAAGGGGGGAGCTCCTTGACAATAAGGGGAATTATCCACTGCTTCCTACCTTCTTTTTGGCTAAAATGCACACACACATTCTAAAAATATTCCTTTCAATTCTCATACCTCAGACTTCGGTCCTTCAAGGGCGTTCACCCCAGAGCTCTTTGAGGCCATACCATTGGCATTAGGTGCTATACAAATGCCTTATAATCCAACATAACATAAGGCAAGAACAGTGTACCGCAATGCCTGGTAATTGCCTTTCAAAATTATAGTGTTAGTGGCTTGGGAATGGGTTAATGCTATGATGCTTCATGTTTGACTTGCAAGTCTAACTGTAATGAACTATTTGGCCCATCTTATTGCTGGAAATTAAGACAATTCTTGTTGACATTGGCAGGGGCTGCTCCATATGCCCCTTCTATCCTGGTGGAGGCATTTCAGAGATAATCACACTCTGACAGGACTTTAACGCCCAGAAGGAGTCATTACTGACTGGTCCAGCGGACAGTAAATATTCTGTAATGAATCCCGTAATGTGGTGTTATTTGCTGCATTCTCCATTGCACATTTTTGCTTCAAATTGTAATGCTATTGACAGCACCATTCCCTTAATTCGAGCCACAGGCATACGATTTTCTAACATATTATGGATTATATTTGAGAGTATTTTCATTCACCTTCTACCTAAGCCATCACTGGAAAACCTTTCAATGTTCTTGATTCCTTGATCTTTGGTTCCGGCAGTGTGCCACAAAATGGCATCAAACCATTGCCTTGCAAACAATTCTATTATGCAACTACATATTAATGGGATGGATATCTTGGAAAATAGCAATTGTGCCATAACCACCTGTGTCGAAGATTGTGGCACTAATGGCACTGGACCAGGGCTATTGAGCTCGGCTGGCGAACAGCATGTAATATCCAGTGCAGGAAGTGTATGCATAAGAAGATGCACAAGGAAAGTGACAGAAGGCATGCAAAGTGATGTGTGGACCACGTCTGGCTTGAAAACAGCAGCACCGGATGCAGAAATAGAGAAGCTCAGCAGCACTTGTTATCAATCCTTCCATTATGTCTAAACAGCACTGGGTCATAGGGCCTCCTCTCCGTTTCACCAGAGAAGGATGTGAGCTGTACAAAGGCCTGAGGCAGTGACATAGAATCCTCTTGGAGACAGGAAGCCAGTAGTCCCTTGAAGGCCAAAGACATGTCTCCGAGTATCTCTGATCCCAAAGGACATAATCCATACAGAGTTTAAAATGGCTGCCAAGGCTAGGGCTATGTGGTGCTCATATAGGGTGCTTGCACTGCAAATCTCTGGATTAAATATCTGCAAATTCCCTTAAAGGGATCAAATATCTGTATTGCCAGAGATGATGTGCAAAGTGTAGGCTCTGGTAAAAGTTAAGTGAGCAGCTAGATCTCCGAATTCTTGGTATAATATGGGTCGGATAATCCTTTAAGAATGTGTCTGGAGCCATGCAGAGGGTCTCAATGGAGGCATGTCACAATCCCTACGCTTGAGCATCTGGGAATGTACAGTGTCTAAGTTTTAGAAGCTTTAATTTCCACAAGGAACCCCCTATTGAAGCACAGCACACTGTCATAAAGATTAAACACTCAGTAAACATCCCCTTGCCATGTGTGTCATCTGAATGACAAAAATGATTGTCTTAATGTTCAACGAATAAGCAAAAGGATTTGTTAGGTCTGTTTACTAGACGAATGGACAGCATGCTAGCCTTAACCCATTCCCAACAACCAGCACTCCACACCCTCCAGGCACGTTCTTTTTATGTATTCTGAGATGCTCGACCCCTGAAATTTAAAGAGACTTTTTTGGCACGCTATTCCTGCCTCCCGCTTGAACAAAGATTCCCATTGTCCCCAGGTACTGGACCATCCTCACTCTCTTTATTCATAAGACGTCGCACGGTGATATGCTTCGGGGAAAGATGGCAACTCACATGTACTTCTGGTCACCTCCTCCTCAGGAAAGGGGCATAGGGCCGCCACTCCCATGATGCTTTCCTGTGTCTGTGCGAAGTCCATTGTCAGGTCGTGTTCAAACCGGCGTGATCCACTGCAACCATGCACCAGTAACCTGAGGCAGTCCAAATGGCCATGCACAGCAATATATGCACACATGCATTGGGCCTCATCACAAGTCTGGCGGTAACCCTTAAATCTGGCGGTAGCTCTGAGCTGGGGGGAAATCTGTCGAAAATTTGCGCTCATACCGCCGGCGGGAAATCCGCCTGCGGTATGAGCGTGAAATTTCCCCATTGAGGCCAATGGGGAATGGCATTCCAAATCCGCCAAACCTGTGATCGGGCGCTAATAGCGCCGGTGGGTTTGGCGGTAGGGCAGATAGCGCCATCGCTATTAGCACTGGCGTTACCGCCCAACTCGTGATGAGGCCCATAGTCTAAATTATAGCATCAAGCAATACCTGGAGCCAATAGGGACAGAGGGTTAACCTACCCAAAGTCTGCTGCGATTTAAAAGAAAATAATAAACTCTAGGTTTAAAGGTACGACTATAGTACCAAGATGGGTTAAAAATATATTTTATGTTTTATAATCTGAACATGTAAGTGCTTTCCCCATTCCTGGTGATCATTACATTATTTATTTTTTTTATGTTTCATTAACTTGGGGGTGCACATTACAACAGTCCGCTACCAGCCAAACAAAGGAAAACAAATCAGGGCCCAACATAACATAGAAGGTATTTGAGCACTGCAAGCTGGTAAAATACATTTCACTTGGGATTTAAAATGGTACACAGACCTACACCCACTGCATACCTTCCCTGCACAACCATCACATGCATTGGAAAGCATGTGGTAGGCTATGGCGACACATTGGAAGAAAGGTACTAGCGCTTCCTGATACTCGCCAATGCACCATTAGATGGCCATATGACGACGTATGACTTTACAACTTATCGACTACTCCCAACCCTAGCGCCGCAGTCACCACTACATTTCCAGTATGAGATTTTGAGAGGCCAACCTGTATACCCTAGAGGGCGGAGGCAGGTGGGTATATGGAAATAGCTTTCCCCACCTGGGTCAAGCAGAGGGTGATTGGAGCCTTCAGAGTTAGTAAACACCCAGCTGTGTTCTGGCACTAGTCAGACCATTCCAACGGCAGACTAGCATTTAGGAGACACTTAAGGAAAGAATACAATAGAGCTACTAATGAGCAATGAAACACCCACAAGGCCTTCGCTGCTGCTGGAATACATTAGACATGTGCATATCAAAAGGACAGGGCCTTGTCGTCGCCTAACAGTAGTTTTCAACCAATCAGTCAATTAACAGGTAGCAGCACTGCCATAGTTACTGCCATGGACACGTTTTGTACATTATGACACACAGCACCATGCAATATGGGAACATAAATAAATGAAGGTGCATGAAGACCAGCCCTCTAATACATAGATGTCCACCTGATAGAGAAATGGAAACAGAAGAATCGTTCACTCCACTCACCTGAACCCACAACTCTTAAAAGTAGTTCCCTCTTCACCGCCAATGATTCCAGAAGTCATGGGGAACTGGAAAACTGGAGTGAGAGGCAGTGGAAACTGCCGAAGGTAACACAAAATAAACACACGGCAGTACAGTATCTGCATGCAAGACGGTTGTTTTACAGTTGCACCCAGCACGAGGGGACCCTGAGTAAAATAAATTGATCACAGAGCAGAACACAGGCCATCTTTGGCATGGTATTGAATAAGGTCCCAGATATTGATGTCATGTGTTGTCAGGTGATGAACAGCCTTGACGTTAAGCCTATGTAAATAATAGGAAAGTACTAGAAGGATGTGTTGTTGAAAGGCACACCTGAGAGTGTTGGGTACGCTTGGTCATTAGGATGCACGCTGATTGTGGTCTCCTTTGCTGAGCAGGTGCTGGACAGAAGCATGCTATGCAATCAGGATTTCCCGCTACTGTCTGGATCTGGGAGGGTTGGTATCTCTCAATTCAGCTCTTTGCTGTCCCCTCTGGAATAGGTTTTAACATTACACGTAGTTAGAAACACCAAACTGATCTAGACAACAACTTGCAACCTTATCCTCTTTCCTAAAATCTGGTACCAACGGTGAAATACTTTCATCTGCCCCAGCCAGCATAGTTCTTCAGCTCGTCTCACCAGAAACTTAGCGCGGGTTGGGTCAGCGATGGTTTTGCTTTCATCTGTGGGTAGATTGAGGGTCTAGGGTTTCAGACACAGCCTGACTAAGAATACTTTAATGTTGGCATATGAGGGGCCACAGATGACTTCTTGATGAGGATTAGATGAAATGTGGCCTTTTAAGTCCGGTGAAAACAGGGCTCTGGTGACAGGTGCTAAATGAGGTTCAGATGAGCAGAGATGAGGGGGATCACGAAGAGCTATGGTCTCACTCTGAGGTACTGAGGTCCAGTTCCCCAAGGTATTGGGCGCTGCTTAACTGTCAGGAGGGTCTTGCATGTCCTTATTTTAACGAATAACGAATACAAAACAGAGAATGACTTTAATAACGAAACAATAACAACAAAAAAATATAGAATATTTGTAAAAAATATATATATGGGGTGGGGTAAGGGGTTAAAACGGGCGGGGAGGCGTCTGTGGCGGGTTTAACCGCATAGTAAAACAGGAGGTTTGGGGCCTCCAAATTAAAAAAAAATCGATATTTTTTTAATTATAAAGGTTTTATTGTAAAATCATTCTCTGTAATTTAATTCAGTAAAATCACATAGAACCATCCTATAGAAGTGTTGCATGGGCCACCGGGTCGTGCAGGTTGTACATCCGCTTTCATACTATTCTAGGAACCGGAGTAGATCCTTCATATGTAAGGGGATGGGGGGCAGGGGTAAATGCCCCCCATCTCATTCAGAGCGTTTAATTCAATCACATCTCCTTAAAGCCCCCTATTTAGTTGTAGTCCCCCATGCATGCATTGTAGGTTTCTTCCCAGGTAGTTCCTCACGATATGGATGCATGCAGACACGAGCTATCCCAGTTGCGCAGGCCAGATCTGTGCCCGACCTTCACTCTGGACCTGCCTTGCCTCTCGAAATCCCAAGAGTGCAAGTCATGGCCACACACTCCCCCGCCCTTGCCACACTCACAATGTCTATCGAGAAGTCCGCCCCACTGAATTTTAAGAGTAAATCTGTGAGCTATCCCCTCTTATAATGCCATGATGTCCTCTCTGAAAAGGACTTAGAGAACCTCCAACAGTGTGGTTACTCATCCATACAATAAGGGAGTGCATGGTCTAATTCACGGCAGCAGGGTCTATTATTCTATGGCTACAACTCTGAACTAGATCATACATGATCTGCAGACCATAGGACACATCACAGCGATCTGAAAAACATAATGGATCCATGATGCAAAATCGAAACAAAACGCCTGGCTGCATTTAGAACTTGAAGGGCCTGAATCACAAAAGCACGTTCCAGTGTGAACATCCCATTGGAAAACGCTTTGTAAATCAAGCCCCTATCTCACACGAGTCTTGCCAGCTTTGAATGTCCTGAAACTGGCTTTGACAAATGGTGTGACTACTTGTGACATGTAAGAACGCATATTATGTTGAACCATCTGGCAACAGAAATTGGAGGTCCATTGGCAAATGTCTATGAGCCATATAGATACCCTGGTGGCAGTAAGGGACAATGATACAATGCATTCACTTGAGTATTTAGTCAGTTTAGATCATGGCTGGACTAAGTTAAACTATTACCATTTGAACTATATGTATTTCGAATTACATACTTCTTCCCACCACTTCAAAGCGAGAGGGGCAAGAAAACAATGCATGCTGTAGAGATAATAGCGAGTGTGTTGCATGTTGAAAGGCTGTTATGGTTACAGTGACTTTCCATCTGCCCACATGTTGAACATGCCTCGAATGCACAGCTCATGTGATTGATTTTTTTCCATTATGTATTAAATATACATAATAATAATTTTATAGCCCGAGGGCTCCAAAACTTATTAAGAAAAGAGCAGACCCTGTCTCACCTCTAAGCGAGCTATCAACCTAAACCAGACATCTTCTGAGCCCCTTGAGGAACGTTTCTCCCCGTTTGCTTTCCTTTGGTAATCCGCTGTGTTCAGCATCTGGCAATCATCTTCTGCGCTCTGAAGACCAATGAGTATATCATGAGTTGCAGATCCGAGAAGAGGTTAGCGAAGGCCTAATAGGCTATTGTGTTAATAATGTACAGCTCTATACAGCTGGGGAACTTGTACTGTGAGCTCTTTAATCATTTTCACATGGTGCAATATGCGGCTTATAATCCAGTAGGACTGTTTCAGTTGGATTCAGACTGTGGCGCGCAACATACACCAAAAGGTGGCACCCGCGACAGTATAGTAGACAAAGTCAAATAATCATATTTCAAATATAGTTGATGGAACAAGAATTCTAATTTTAAGCCACGGAAATAAAAGCTGACACGAATGTAAGAAAGGTGTTGTTACATGTAGGATCCAGACCAAACCTTGGACACAATCTTTAAGGCCAGGGTCTGGAACCTGCAGCTCGCCAAATGTGTTGGACTAGGACTGTCATGGTCCCCCACCATTGCTGCTTTAAGGTAACAAACCCAAGAATGCATTAGCCGTGGAAGATGACTGCGCCCAGGGCTCCTCAGTGCTTCCGATAGGCGCTACACCTCAGAACCGGCCACCTTTGTGCTCTACACATCCAAGGATCCTTACGGGATTCAGAAGACTATTAGTACACTACCCTATGGGGATCCTTTGCCTGATCAAACACGGACGTGCTTGTAGCAAAGCTTGATGGAGCTATGGATTGCCTCAAGTCAGTCCTTTTCTGACATGTCCTGAGCGATTATTGCATTGTTCTCTTTATGGAGGCGACGTGTGAGTGGGTAGCTTGTTCCCCTGCAGAGCAGTCACTCAGCATAGTCGGTTCAGATGACATATTTTCCTTTCCAAAACATTTGGATTCATAACTAATTCTGAGTTGTTGAGGATGGTGTTTTTTTGGCGTTAGAATGTGTGTTTTATGCTTTTGTTTTAATAAGTCACTTAGGCACTAGGAAATACATGTGTGGGGAAATGCAGTTGCAAAGGATGTTTGTTTTGTATCAGTGCACTGTGTCTTAATTTAAAGGAGGGATTGTTTGTATCAGTGGTTAGAACTCTACATTGGTATCTGAATAGGAGTTATTCCTGGGCTCTGGATGAAGTCCCATCCAACATGGTTTTCAAATGAAAGTCAAACCCATGTGCAACTTTACTCTTGGAGGATACAAGTAATGGCTTCTGTCTTCTCTGATCCTCCTCATGGTGCCCCAAGGAGAAAATAAAGGAAGGAAGGAAGAAAGGAAGGAAGGAAGGAAGGAAGGAAGGAAGGAAGGAAGGAAGGAAGGAAGGAAGGAAGGAAGGAAGGAAGGAAGGAAGGAAGGAAGGAAGGAAGGAAGGAAGGAAGGAAGGAAGGAAGGAAGGAAGGAAGGAAGGAAGGAAGGAAGGAAGGAAGGAAGGAAGGAAGGAAGGAAGGAAGGAAGGAAGGAAGGAAGGAAGGAAGGAAGGAAGGAAGGAAGGAAGGAAGGAAGGAAGGAAGGAAGGAAGGAAGGAAGAAAGAAAGAAAGAATACAAGGGGGTGTAAGAAGGGAAAATATAGATTAATGATGCAAAGAAGGCAAGAACAGTCAAGATTGAAGGAAAGGAAAGGCAAGCACTAGTTTGGGACCTGTGTTAAGAATGTTGTATTGTCTCCATTTACACGACTGGTCTGCACCCTTTTGCTCACCAGATCTTTTGAACAACAACTCTCATCAGTTCGGGCAACTATAGTCAATGGTGAGGGATTGTGGGAATCAAAGTCCAAAATATCTGAAGAGCCGTAGGTGACAGACCTCTGTTGTATACACTGCACAAATGACCCTGTTTGGGGAATGATTAACCATCCCCACCTCCTTAATCGCATTTAAACAAAAAGGAAGTAAGGTACTGCCTACAGTTATGTAAAAGGAAGCACTTTACATGACCCAGACTGGTGCTCATCAATAGAACAAGTTTGTGCTAAACAACATGTGCTTGTATACTTTATCGATATATAGCTGCTAGCCTTTGAGGAAGAGGTAGACAGACACCCCTTTAATCTCTTGCTTCTTCAAACCAAATGAGAGCAGTGAGTGATGGTTTCACTCCGAATGGAAGTTTCTAAGAACACGCTCTATGCAGCAGAGGATCAAGGGACCATAAGTGGGCTGGTGAAGTGGCCAGTAGCTAGGCTATGATTATGGACACTAAAGATACGTACCTACCCTGACCAGGAGCCTGCAAGGCGACCCAGTTCCCTGCCTCTTCACTACAACATTGTTGTTTCAGAAAATACATGGTTAAGGAAATAGAATTTTTATTTTGTGTTTATTTTATTTATCATTGTTTTGTAAGATGCGAATTGAAATGGAGATGCTTTGAAAAGGGAGGAGTAGAGGGACGAAAGGAGTAGGGAGGAGGGATTGAGTTCTGAACCTTTACATCCTTGGAACATTCAGGAACGGACATGTGCCCAAGGAGGGGGAGGAGGTCAGTGAAATACACGCAATTAGCAGGCAGATAGAGATCATTATTGACCTCCGCTCAGCCAATCAGAATGTTTCGAGTGCAGACAATAACTTGTGGTATTGACTGCATTTGAACATGCTGTCTTCAAAAGCGAACAGGCGAACAACAATGTAATTTCCAGGCACATTCTTTTCAACAAGACACTTCCTCTCTAGGAGGACCTTTGTTTCGGCTGCAACATACTATTATTAACACGAAAGAGAAAGCTAAACATTGGAAAATGCTTTCACTTTCTTATAGAGTAACCGTTTACTTTTACATTACACCCAGTGCATGCGCATGTAAAACCTGTTCCAGATCAAATAAGTTTCAAGTAAAATGCCTAACTTAGGAAGACAACCAAGTTATTTAAATACTACAAAATAAAACCACATTTAATTCGCTAACTCAGTTTTGTCCATTTACTTTACTCCACACCAAAACTCCAAAACATGTATTGCTGCTACCATCATGTGTTATTAACCTTACAGACCCCGGCAGGGGTCAGTATCGCTTAGGATAATGACCGTTCCCAGACTTATGCCTAGCTGGTGGCGGGTCATTATCCCACATTAACGACCCCTCCCTCAGTCTATAGGGCTATATTAACATTACCTAACAAGAGAAGTGCTAGATACCAATAAGTAAAGACACAAACAAGAATAAACATGTTCTTCAAGACAAATGCTGAATACCAGTAAATATAGGCAAAAACAAGTTACAGCCTCCTGCAGGTGGTCTTTATAAGTGCAGAAGGGGAAAAGCTGGGCTCCTGGAGTCAAGGAAGTCTGAATCAGAGGAGAATGAGAGCCTGGAGAGCTTTGAGTAGCTTGCACAGCCAAGGAAGGTTTATATGAAAGGCTGTGTCCACTGTGCTAAGAAAATTAACACTGATCTTCTTTTTCCTGGTGCGTTTCTTGAGAAACCCGGCGCGAACGAGCCGGCGCGGACGGGTTTAGCCAGTCTGTGTCAGTCTGTGTCGGACGACGGACTGGGCTGGAAGTAACCCTTTACCCTTCTCTGATACAACGTTGGCGCCGACTTCGTGCACCATGGGCCTGCAAGAAGTCCTCAGAATAATGGAGGCAGAAAAACAGAAAAGCCTGGCGCGCGAATGCCATGGTATGTCACTCATAAAGAATGCGGGTAGGTCAACCGAGTTAGTCATTTCCACACAGGTGACTACGCGCTCTCCGGAGACCACCCAGGGCTCAACACAGGGGGACCAGGGATCCCACAATAGAGATCATGATTTTATGCCCAAACCCTGCAAAAATCTTATCGACAATACGCCGCAGGTGGTTGGGGAAGTTCCACTTACCATACAACTAGACATGTCTAACACTATTATGCATAATGACCCTACCACAGGTCTGTTAGCAAGCAGTGCTGATCACGGGGATCGAGAGGGGAGCCAGTTGTCCTGTCTCCTTCTCAATACTAGATCTCTTATAAAACACTACAGAACTAGTAGCGCATATCGAAGAACAGGACATCAATATTTGCGCCCTTACAGAAACATGGGCACATAGCGCCGCGGGTCCCTCTCTTAACTTGGCGATTCCTGAGGGTTACTCCATGTTGAGAGCAGACAGGGATGTAGGGAGGGGAGGGGGCGTGGCGCTGATCTTTAAAAAACACATCACCATCTGGGGGAATTCCATTAATATACTGGAAGGTATAGAATCCCTACAGGTGAAAATAGGCATTAATGCAGAGACCACCATCAACCTATTACTGTTATATAGACCCCCCCTCTCACTCTGAGGATTTTGTCTCTGCCCTATCCAACTGTCTTAAACCCCACACTAGCTTCATTTTATTGGGAGATTTAAACTACTGGCTTGGCCATCAAGACGATCAAAAGGGAGCTGACCTCGAGGCCACCTTGGGCTCACACCAGGGACGTCATTTCACCAAAATGCCAGGGGTAGCGGAAGTGGCATCACACGACCCTTGACCCCTGATGACATGACAGGAAGTGATGTCATTTGACCCCACGCTGAAGTGATATCGCGGGAAGCAATGGAACACAACCTTTTACCCGTTGACAAAACAGGAAGTGACATCACATAGCATTGTACACTACGAAAAATATGGTTACGATATCACTATAATGTGATGTACATTTCATGCAAGAATGGATTGCCATATGTACCGTTAAGATAAGTGTGTATAGGCCCATATTATCAAATTACTGTGAATGCAAGCAGGCGTCCATGACCAAATGATAATGATATGTTATTATATAGCACTTATGCTTAAGCGCTTTATATAGAAAAAATATACACCCGATATCATCCAACCTGTGTTTTATTCATTTATACTCATTTATCGACCTCAGAAGGATGAAAGGCTGTGTTGAGGCATTTAAGAACAGACTAAAACAGGGACTCACCCCCTGAAGTGTGCCTGAAATAAACCTTTAATGAGTCTAGCAATTATGTATAGAATTCCAGAAAGGCACATTTATTTGGTTTCCTATTCTTTCTTATTTAGGGTCAGTGCTGAAAGTGTTAGACTTGTGGCACTCCTGTTCTTATTGTTCTTATTTTTTTTTTAAAGGGCCTGTACAAGAAAGCCAGCCACTCCAGGAGCTTGCATTACAAAAAACGAAAAAAAAAATATATATATATATTTATTTTTTTACAGAGGTCGCAAGGGAGACCTCAGAGGTTGCAGTTGCGACCTCTGACGACCACAAAATGACGTCCCTGGCTCGCACGGTTTCGCCCAATTTAATCGTGAACCTTCTCATCAACTAGGACACACTCTGGACTGGCTTGCAGCAAACCATGTATCCATCACTGACCTAACCACTTTGGCCTGCCCATGGTCAGATCATTACTTTGTTAACTTTGCAATTCGAATGCCCTTTCCCGCCAAACCAAAAAGCAAAATCTCCCCGCCAACAAAGGGACGTAACTCCAAATTGCTCACTTTGGAACACATCTTCCCACTAGTTAAACATCTGACTAACAATTTACTCCCAGAAACATCCCAGGAACCCTCCACCATACTCATGGAAACCTTTCATGACATTACCAACTGTCTAGCCCCAGAGAAAGTGAAAAAACACAAGCTTGTCACCCCCAATAAATCCTGGTTTAACCCAGTGCTACGCACTCTAAAAGTGGCTATGCGTAAACTGTATTTTAAATGGAAAATTAATTATTCTGATGACTTGCGTGTGGCCTACAAAGAGGCAGCGAGATTGTATCAAGTGGCCATCCTAGATGCAAAGAAGAATTTCTTTAACAATAGGATTATGGAAGCATGATCAGAGGCCAAGGAATTGTTTAAAATTCTCAAGGAGCAGGAATCGACGCCTGTCCTCGAGGTCAATGAAGTCATAAAAGACAAGAAATGGTGCCAGGCTATCCGGGATGCCATGGCCTCGAAACTACAGGGAATCAAAGCCAATATCAGCCTAAAAAAGGCAAACGCCCGGAATGAAGGTAACACCCCAGAACCTCAGGAGCACATTAGAAGCCCATTAATTCCAGAATTTTCCTTCTCAGCAATTAAGCTGGAAGAGCTGACGGAGGTGGTCAAACACCTGAAAACAACCAGTTGCAGGGGTGATCCCTTCTCAGCCATTATAATTAAAGCATGTCCCCCTTTTTTGTTGGAAGCCATCCTGCAATTTTGTTAATGCCTCCTTTAAAGAGAGTGCCGTACCAGACGAACTGAAACGTTCCTGGGTCACTCCATTGCTCAAAAAACCGGGCCTCGCCAAAGATGACCCCTTGAACTATAAGCCTATTACCAACTCGGCCTTCTTGATGAAGATTCTGGACCGAGTTTTTTATATACAAATAGCTAAACATATAGAAAGCTACCCAATTCTTAACTGTCGGCAATCAGGCTTCAGAGCGGGTCCTAGCACTGAAACGGCCCTCCTGGAACTAAAATCCAGGCTGCTTTCCAACACAGACAAGGGAGTATCCACCATGCTCATGCTGCTGGACCTTTCAGCCGCGTTCGACCTGGTTGACCACACGTTGTTGGTCACCAGGCTCGAACAAGTGGCAGCTTTTTCCACCAAAGCCTCTCAGTGGGTGGCTTCTTTTCTCAAAAACAGGGTCAGTTGTGTATGCTGAGACATAGCTGAAGTAGACACAACCCCGATTGAGTATGGAGTCCCACAAGGAGCAAGTCTTTTGCCCTGTTTTTATAATATCTTTACTGTCCCCTTCTTCTCTATGTTGGTGCATGAAAATATCGGGTTCACTAACTTCGCATATGATACCCAATGGGAGACCACACGGGAGACCACACACAAAGTCTACACCTGTATCGAGAATTGGATGGTACAAAATAGACTGGTGCTTAACAGAACTGAAACAGAGCTGATGGTTGTGGGATCCCCTAATCGGATTTTAAAACTTGACCCCAGGTATAGCAAAATTCAGCTTGGCGAAGTCAAACTAGACACACTTAAAAAAGTTAAGTCGCTAGGGGTGATTCTTGATCAACACCTCTCTATGAATGCTCATGTGGGAATTGTTGTATCTGGGGCAGCCTACTACCTTAAACTCTTCACTCACCTCACACCTATGATTTCTCAAGCCAACACCGAAACACTGGCGAGTGCAAAAGTAGGCGCAAAAATGGATTACTGTTGCAGTCTGCTGACTGGTCAAAAGGGAGATTAATCGGCTGCAAGTTATCCAAAATGGTGCTGTGAGGGTGGTCACTGGCCTCGCCAGGCGGGACCATGTTACACCAGCTAGAAGAGCTCTACAATGGCTACATGTAGAGGCTAGAATCAAGTATCGCCTTATGCTCCTAACATTCAAGAGCCTTCTGGGCATTATTCCCCGTTACATCAACAAACTTATTCTGCCCAAGTGTTCTCCTCGTGTTCTCAGGTCTCAAGATACTGACATGCTCTTAATTCCTAAAAGCAAATCTTTGAAAGTGGAAAGGGGTGCATTTGCCACAGCTGCCCCTATTGCCTGGAATCGCATTCCCCTAGACCTCAGATCGGAACCGACCCTCGAGGCCTTCAAAAGAAAGTTAAAAACATGGCTCTTTGAATAAAGCCCAGTTGAATCCTCGTTTCTCTCCCCCAGCTCTTTCTGCGCATATATGTTTCTTGCTGTCTAGTGTCGTCCGCGCCATCATGCCCATGGGTTCATTGGTGCGCAGTATAAATGCAATAAAGTAAAGTAAACTAAAGTAAAGTGCGGGTGAGAGGGAGAATGAAAACATGAATCTTAAGGCTCCCGCGACGTAGCATTTGGTTTGGTGATTCTCTATTGGAGATACGTAGGAGCTACTCGCAATCCTAGTACACCTGTGGATAGTGCAGAATGTTTTGAATGCAATTGGTTTGTTAAAAAGAAGCCAGTGCAGTGAGATGAGGCTGGCAGTGATAGGGTCTCTTGGTTGCAGGCCCACGATCCGTCTGGCAGCCTTATTTTGAAGTAGCTGGTCTATCTGACCTTTGTGAGGCCCAGGCACAGGGTATTTCAGAAAACCCGGTAGGAGACCACAAGGAACAAAGTAGCCTGAACTTTGTGTGACATATTTAGGTATCGGACAATGCATTAAGCTATGTATAGGTGACAGTGGCCTCATTACGAGTCCGGCAGTAACCCTGCAGGGGCTTCCAGCGGGTTGCTGCTGGACTCGAAACATTTTACCGGCACCTGACTTCCCGGTGCCACCAGGACATTACAAGTCCAGTGGCTGGGAAGTCAGGCGCCGGTGAAATGCTAGCCCCCATTCCCATGAGTCCCATAGGACCCCACGGGAGTGGGGACTCAGAAGTGCTGGCACCGTTGCTAACGGTGCCAGCTCTTCCTTGAAGAGTCTGCCCACCACGGCCGCTGCGCCCGGCAGGGTCAGACCGGTGCCGGTGATCTTACCAGCACCCTTGTTTCTGGACCGGCAATCTTGTAATGAGGCCCAGTGTGACTTCTTTGTGATGCTCCGAACATGGAGGGTAAAGGAGAACATTCCATAGATGATTTAATATGGGATTATGATTGATAGACTTACAATTGTTTTCTGAATATGTTCTGTCAATTTAAAATTAAATAATCATACAATGACATACACCTTGTGTGATTTAATGGCTTAACATGCGTACTGCTTCAGAGCCAGTGTTTCAAACATACGGGACTAAGGGCCTGATTTACAAAGATGTTTTCACATGGGAAAGTCCCATTGAAAACATTGTTGTAAATCAAGCCCTAGGAATGTGGCAGTGCTACCAAACATGTGCAAGGCAACTGCTCACCTGCGTCTTGTTCTTATAGAAATCAGCTGTTTCATTGAGCAGACAGTACTGGAATTCTGATCCTGGTTTTAAGGGCTGCATGCAACATTATATAGAGAAATAATAAAGCACCCATGTAACTTACTTAATAATTGGAATACTTAAATAACTTGTTTTAACTTATTCAGATACAGTTAAGGAGAGTACAGAAAATCGGTTATGTTTTCACTTTTGCATTAAAAACACAAACTTTTTTTTTAAAAAAGCATCTATTGGATAGTCTTAACATTCTAACTAGCGGTCACTAATTTTTACAGCATTTTGAAAACATTTCATAAAGTGTTGGGAAGATCCTCGTTTTCAAAATGAAATACATGAAAGCTAATGCTAAGGAACAGGAAAAGTAAAAAAGCATCCAGCATAAAGGGTCATCACAGGGGTCACTCTAATGGGCAAAGTGAGAAACGAGGCAGGATTCTGCAGCTCTCATCTCATCTCTTTTTCAGAAATAGGGACTCATGTCAATATAGCGCTGCATTAGTCGCTCAGTCTTCACTGCGGTGCAGGTACAAGGGGCAATGTCTAGCTCCCGATTTCTTCCTTTCACTTTGGGTCTCCGGTGCTCCCATGGCGGAGCACCGGAGACCCAAAGTGATAGCCACGGCAGGCAGAAACACAACGTGGTTGTGTTTGAAAACACTGCAGTTTTTCTTTCTGAGTTTCTCAGGCTCCTCCGAGCCGGAGGAGCCGTTTTCAAACACAATAACGTTGTATTCATGTTTGCGGTCGCTTCAAAAGCGACCGCAAACATAAATACAACGTTTTTAAAGCTGCGGTTTTATTTTTAAGTTTTCCGGGCTGGAGGAGCCAAAAAAAAACGTAGCTAGTGTTTATTTTTATTAAAAAAATAGCACTTACCGAGATGCAGCTGCAGCTTTTCTGCCTGTAGTCTCCGGTCCCGTCCTCCGCGTACAGCACCAATGAAGGAAAAGCCACCCAGTGGTAGCTTTTGTTTACTACAGCTGGCTGGCTTTCCTTCATTAGTGCCGCAAAAGACAAAGCGAGCACAGCGGCGGGCATCCATTTCACAAAATGGATGCCCCCATGTGCTATCTTTGAGCTTGAATTGCTCAAAATTTTACATAGGGACTTCGAAAAAAAAAACGCCAATCGTTTTTTTTTATGTTGCCTATCTATTTTTGAAATAAACATTTTTGGGCGAACCATTCCTTTAACAACATGGACATCTTTGTTGAGGCAGCGATGAAGAAAGTGTCTTCTGATACACATCTATCCTCCTCATTGAAGGTGGAAAGGGTGCCCTGATCTCTAGCCTGAAGGTCTATGGAAGAGATATAGCCATGTCTAATAACTGCCAGAATTTTTTTACTATTGTAATAGAAACGCTATCATCTGGCCAGCCCAGGAAATGGGGTAACACAGCTGCAAGATGTGTATAATATAATTCTCTCAAATGTGGTGGAGGCCAAGTGCAAACCGCTCATTGAGACCAACAAGAAATTGCATTCTGAAGAGATCCAGTATGCCATGATGTTGACAGAGCTGTCTCTAGCAGTAGGGCACCCCTCCACACATAGATGCAAGTATCAAGCACCTTCTTAGAGAGGTCATGTAAGACTGACACTGGGCACACCATGTACACATTTTCTGATTTGCCCAGTTCTTTGATTTCGGTATATGAGTAAGTTTGGTTGTGGGTATATAATGTCACAGACAAGTGGGCTTTATCAATGGAGATACAGGAGGAGTTTTGGAAATTGATAGTGGTTGCCATTATCAGTTGGTTGTTAGGTTTAAAAGGTTGTTCAACTGAATAGGTGATATGGCTGGTGGCAAAAGTTGCAGATTTTGAATTTGCTGGTCGGACATGATGGCGATCAGAGACCAATTGCGGTTGGCATGCTGCCAAGAAACATCAGATGCCTCATGCCTGAATCATCCAAGAAAAGCAAGGGAAATAATGCTATGTTCATTGAGGTGCAGGAACAATGCTGCAAGGTTTCAGAACACATGGTTTGCCACTTCCAACCCTCCATGGACTCGTGATGAATAGTTTACCTCCTTGTACATCTACACGCCCAGGGGGCACTATCCTCATGCCCATCATCCTACGCAAGTCATTAAAGATGTTTACATTCATGAAGTCTTCCACAATGATGCAACTAGGGAATTGGTAGGCACTGGACCCATGTGTAGGCACAATGTTAAGCCAATGAATGTTAACTTTATGACCATTGACACAGCCGAATTGTATGATTTGGTAGCAGAGCACTGATCACCGGTATCATAGGGCTTTGGAAAGGCCTCTGGTTTAGCTTTATTTCTTGTAGGCTTACGGGTTTCCTGCCTCTCAGCGCCGAGATGCCCTTGGGCCTTGGTTTGCGCTCCATAAGTACCATAAACAAATAAATAAATAAATAAAAGCAACTGATTGATGATGCCAATGCAACAATCATCTGGGGTGGGGAATTTAGCACCCTCTCAAGCGTGGACATTGACAGAATAGGTAGCCCGGCAAGTGTCATATCAAAAACGGCCCAGGGGCTAGTGTTAATTGCATATTTTTATGGTTTGCTAGATATGTGGAGATCCTGAAATAAATATGGAAAAGGCTTGCCATTCTATCAACCAGTACACGTTGCAACATCGTGAATAACAAATGTCTCCTTGCAGGGAGGATGGCCCACTGGGTTGCTGATTGCATCAAATGTCCCAGGACATGATCAACCCACACTCTGGTGCTCATGGATGCATCAGTCTTGATTATAACATGCACTACTGGGGAGAAGGAGCAAGGGGAACAGGCTTAAAGACTTGGGGCCTGATTCAGAGCCGCATTTTATAAAGTCGCAATCGCATAGGAAAACGTTCGGTGAATCAAACCCCTGGTCTATGGAACTATGAAGCAGTAATACATCTTTAACTCTTTGTCAGAAATGGGGTCTATGTATTCCCGGAGGATGATACTGCAGGAAAGCGTTGAGGCATGTATCACACCCGTTTTTATGGTGAATGCGGATGGGATGTTAAAGTTCATTAGGGGTAGGTTCTGAAGAATGGAGGATAGTAGTAAGGAGCTGGAGTTGGCCACCACTTACTACATTGACTGAGCCCTTCTCGTTGATAAAGCATATACCTCTCAAGATGATCAGTATATGTGATGTTCCTTGGTAGAGGTGTTATGGCATGTTGAAATGATGATCATGAGAGACAAGACACATACGTAGATTACCTCATACCAAGACCAAATTGACCAGGGTTGAACAACAGAAGGAGCCAGGAAGCCCTGGATGAACCTTTGACTGCAAAGAAGATCCATGCAGCCATTGGTGATTTAGCAGGATTCAAGGCCATTAGTCCCAACGTACATTCCATCTAACTCTGCACAGCCTTTTCCAACCTGCTTCTATTACTCCTCATGTCTATGTATAAGGGTGAGGTTGCTGAGTGTTCATCGCCAGATTCGGCGCAAGAGGTACTCATAAACCAGATAGCAGAAAAAGGTTCCTTGCAACACTCTATATCAATGATACAATCAGATACCAAAATGATGACAATAGTAATTGCCAATAGACAACCCCCTTTCATACAATTCCTGGTGACTTCAGAAGACTCAAGGTTTATACCAGGCGAGCCCCATTGCACAAATTAAGGTATTTATTTTTCCTACTTTGCCACGAAGAACCAATCCTGGGCACAGTGGTAGTGAAGTTGGATATTGAAAAGCATTTGACTGTTAGATGGGCATTCTTGCTTGTGGTTCTGAAGTGGCCTGGGGTGGGCATGATTTTGTTTTCCAGGTCACTTCATTATACAGGTGGTCAGTAGCTAGTGCTTGTACTAATGATTGAGTCTCTGAAGCAGTGCCAAAAGAGAGGGACACTGAACAGGGTTGCATGCTCTGGTCATCAATGTTTCCCCAATTCTACCCCTACCAAATTGCATTGCCTAACCCCCCACCCAATGGCATATCCTATGTCCCTTGAGCCCCCTCCAAAGTGCATGTCTCACCACCCACCACTAAACAGCATGCCACGTGTCCCCTGCCAAACTGCATGCCCAACCACCCCCAACCAATGCCATGGCCCTGGTGCCTCATATGATCCCAACCACACGCATGGCCCTGGTCCCCCCTATTCCCTCCCACCTAACACTGCTGGCATGGCCCTAATCGCCCATATCCATCTCAAACCCCACCAATGGGATGGCCCCCCAACAATGATATGTCTGTAGACCCCCTAAAACCACCACCCCCACCAATTGCATAGCCCTGGTCTCCGCACACCCTAGAAATGGCATGGTCCTGGACCTCCCCCCTAAGACTGCCACCCTGCAACCAAACACTATGCCTCATGACCAATGTTCCCTCTAATTTGTTTGGGTTGTGTGCGCCAAAGAATAGTTGTGTGCGGGCTGTTTTTCAGTCATGTGCGCAACTGAGTGATGCGCTGCCAGACCGGTGGTGGTCAGCAGCGGCGCGGCGGCGCGGAGCGGCGGCGCGGCGGCGCAGCGCCCCACCAGTGAGCAAGGCTTAGTGATCAGATTCCACAGTGTGCAAGCGAGGAATGCGAATTTGCAGCACAAAAAGCTCTACTTCAAGGGTCATTTGGGTGCTCTATTCTCCTCCCAAGACTTTAGCTCATCTGAAATTGTGTCCCTTTACTTCTCTAAACATTAGCAAGATCTTTCGTTTTATGATGGGTTGGTACAAGAACAGAGGGGTTCTTGTAGTGGAACACAGATTCTGCCTCACAAATTCACTAAATGTATGGAATATAAAGAAATGCTTTCTATTGGTTTAATGAAATAAACAGTACATGAACATGATTAATGACAAAGAAGACTTAATAGAAGGGGGGGTATGAATGGACATTGGACTCTGACAGTTAAATAAAAAGCGCTGAATCATGTAATCATGTAATCTCAGATGATTGTCCTGGAACTAGTTAACCCGACAGTCTCAGAGTCTTCAAATAAAAGGGTGCCTGCCTGCCTATACGACTACTAGTACAGCATCAAAGAGGACTGTCTGCCAAATCAGAGGTCCAGCAAGAGGCAACACTCTAACAAGGAAGGGTTTATATTATGTTTACTATTTTATTCAACATGAACAATACATTTAAAGATGAAGGAACTGGGGGATCGGATTCATGGGGGACTCTGGGACCGGTACAGTGCACTAGCAGCCAGGTAGCACATAACAAAATAAATTGTTTTACAATCAATAAAGAAAATAAATTAAACTATTATATAAATAACACAGAAAACAAATGTCATCATCACAACAGGACAGAGAGCACCACCAGTTTTGCCATATATTGTAAGCTGATGACATGTTAATACAAGAAAAAATACAAATCTAAACATTTTCATTTAAATGAAGGGATATGTGAATGGCATACATACCAATTGCTGTTCGTTAAAGTTGGAACATTTCAACAGCATAAACAAGTTTCCATTGAAAGCTTCTTTCTAATATGCTTTTGTTTTTAAATGTCAAAGTTCTCTCTGGTGAGCAAAGCATCAATAAGCTCTAAAAGCCACAAAGTGAGAAGCAAGTCAGGCCAAACAAAGTGTCAGCATTGGCAATGGCATTGATGAGAAGTTGACGGTGTCTGTATCTACACTTCAGTGGTGCTACCACTCGCCAATGGCAGTGCACTGCCCGCCGTAGCAGCACTACTGAAACTTGAGTCTTTTGAGCTCCTGTCAGACTCCCCCTGATTCACATGCTTCTCTCTTCTGTCTTTGCCGCTCTTCCAGTGCTGATACACATCATCAAGATTTACTTCATTGTGTAATAGGTACACCTTTGTTCGCATGAGCATGTCAAGGTGACTTTCTTCCAGTCGATTCCTTGATTTGGTCTTAATGCTGTTCATAAGACTGAACCCTCGCTCACACTCTGCGCTTGAGGCTTGAAATGTGGCGCAGATGTCCATGAGCTGTGCCACTACATTGTACTCCATGGCATGTTGAAGTGTGAAATTCACCATGTCTTGAAAACATTTTAAAGAACCACACTTGTTCCTCTCTGCTACCACGTACTTTAAGGCATTATACTGTGTAACGATGGAATCCACCGCAAGCATGGTAGGGTCTGATTCTAAACAGTCCACCTCCTTACAATCTAAAATGTCTTTGTATTTTTCAACAAGATGCTTAACATTTTCTATTCCAAAGTCAAAGCTGCATTGTTGAGTGGCTAGTGAATCAAAATCAAAACTGGCCCAGTCCTTCAGTTCGTTTTCAGGAAACCTTTTCTCCATATGCTCACACACTAAGCCAATAAAGCTCAGAATAGATACAGGACTGAAGTCCTTCTCATTGTCAGAGTATGTTGAGATCAGATCTCTAACTGTGCTGCTCCAGAACACTTCCTGACCAAGGTACTGTCCCCTGATCTGATTGATCTTGCCGTGTGCAAACTGCATGGCTTCAATTGGGGTAAGACTGCTTTTTTGGAGTAACTTGGACAAGTCCGCTAGATCGCGAAGAATATCATTTAACACTGCCAAAGAAATGTGATAAGTGGGGTCAGACAGTTTCTTGAAACAGTATTTCGCTATAGGATCATTTTCCTCCTTCATTTCCTGATCAAAGTATTTTAGCAACACCTCATAATTGCGCATTAATGCATTCACTGCAAAATGCCTTGATAACCACCTCACTTCATTGAGGGGTCGAAATGACAAAGCATCACATTCAATGACGGATGCCATTTCTTCAAATTTAGATTTTCTCAATGGAGATCTGCAAAACACAGAATAAACAGTCCTTAGCAAGGTTTCTACTTCCCTAATCATTGGCACCTTCTTCCAAGCATCCCCGATGCCCAATTCTTCACGGTGAGCTACACAGTGTTGCTCAATTAAATGTGGAACAGATTGTTTAAGCCTTGTAGCAACACCGTTGTTTTTGCCAAGCATAACGGATGCACCATCTGATGTGAACATCACCATGTTCTGCAGACTCAGACCATTGGCAGAGTAAAATTCAGTAATTGCTGAAGTGACAGCTTCTGCATTGCAAGATGTTAACTTGACAATCCCACCGAACACAGTTTTGTACATTGAATGTGGTGTTGTTGGTGCAAGAGATCTGATTTTAAAGTAAATAACTAGCATTTTGCTGACTGAAATGTCAGTGCTTTCATCAACAATCAGAGTGTGAAATGGAGCATTGCGAACCTCTGCCAAGATTTCTGATTTTATTACGCTGCTGATGGACTCCAGGAATTCAAACGCATAATTTTTACTTCTCCAGCTATCTGGTATTTTGGTGTACTGCGCTATGTGATTGTGGATTTCTTGCACAGATAGCATGGAAGTGTTTAATTTTACAGCTAGCAAAACATTGTGCAGTAGAACTTTCACCTCTTCAGGCTTGGACCGTTGTCGCTCCACCATGGCCAATCTATTACCTCTCTCAGTTGACGTTTGTGCCAGCATACTACGCAATCCAAACCCCAGTTTCTCTGCTGAATTCTTGCGCCTGAGAGCCTGTACAGCAGAGCCATGAACTTTTCCAACTAAATGGCGTTTCATGTAGTCCAATTTCCAACCATCGGCCCATTTCTTTCCTGTAGAAAATTCTCCAGTAACTTTAGCTTCCGCACATACTATGCAAATCAGGCCCACATCAGCATTGTACTGAAAAATCTCTCCAAGTCGCACATGTACCTTATCTTGTGATTTCTGGGACTCTGTTTCGACTATTTCCTTTAACCAATCTTCTTTGAAAGCAGCGCAACATTTCTTCTTAGGTGGTGCTGGTGCAGCAGTTGCTGCAGCGCTCCCTTCCCCTTCCTTTGATGAAGAAGACTTGGATCTTCTGAAGTTGAAGAGTTTATCCATTATCTGGTTAAAAAAGAAATAGCATTTATTTGCACTGAAACAAAGTACTGTGCTTCTGCTGTCTATGTGCACGTGGAGAACTTGTATTCATCACACCCCAGGCCAAGGGCAGATGCTTTTATGCCTGGCTATTCGCTTGCATCTTGAATTGTTTACCCACAGGCAGCCACACAAGTACAAGTAGCCAAATGCTTATCTAATATGAGCTACAGAACACTTGATGACTAAATGAGCACCTTACACCTCTCAGTTGGACTTGACTGACTGCCCATAACAACCTGGTCTAGGGAAGCACTGTGTGGACAAGGCTGGCTAGAACTGCATTACCACTGCCTGTTGCGCTTGAAAATGTCTAATGTTGGTTGTCCTCTCAGACCACCATCAGTCCACCACCACACCCATGTCAAGTGGCCAGGTTGAGAGTCAGCCCTCCCCCTCCCTCACCCCCTGAAATGTTGGGTTATGGATTGGTGAGTCGGAGTCTGTTGACATTACCTTTCTGACGTACACTACAGATCATTTGGCAGGCAGGGCACGGACGAAAAACCGTGCTCTCTCCGCAGCTGCACAGTTAACAAAGGCTCTGCAATTCCTAATGTAAAGGGTTTCATTGTTAGCAACCCCATTCATATGCATGCGTTTTTAGGCAATTGATGGGGTTAGTGTCAGGGCAGGGACTGGGTGGGAGTGATTAGAAGGGTACTAAGGGGCAGGAGACAGCTCATTCTCACAGCACTCCTTTACTCTGTGGTTTCAGATGTGAAGGAGAGAGTTAACTGCTAGTAACATTGAAGCTGCACTAGAATAGTCTCATTATAATGTGTGAAGAAGATGGAGGACCCCACACAAGTAAGTTTGCTCTGACCCCACAATCTATGAAGTTGGCACCTCTCCCACATTTAAAGGGTTAGACCTCCTCCCCCCAACATTTTGACTTAGGTACACCCATGCCTCCTTGTAGATCGCTATATGCAATGAAGAGGATATACACAATCGGATAGACACAACAAGTCATGTTGAGATAATAATCAGCAAAGCATAAAGGTGTGGGCAGCCATTATTCCTCTGTATAGAAACACACAACAGTGGTTCACTAAGGGTGACGCGGCTGCGAAGAATCTCCTCCAATCACGCAGTAGCGATTACTTTGTCAATTTTTTTTTTTACCAATCATCACAGGATTAAGATTTAGAGTAATATAATCGTGTATTCCCTTCCCTATTTTGTTTCCGTGTACATTCGACCTATTACACAGTGTCTCAACATTCATGTAAACTTAAAATGTTAGGTGTAGGAAAACATATCCTTGTACAATGGAGGAGAGCGCCTCCCATGGACTATAGATCGATTTACATTTCATTGAAAAAGATACGGCCAGAAGAAGTAGTCTACCCATTACCAGATTATGAGAGTCTATTATTGCCGGATTTTAGGGGAATGAAGGCATTATTCTTGCTCTGTTCTTAATGTCCTCTGTGATGGCCCTGTTGGGCCCAGGGACAGTCAGGGACTAAGACTAACATGGCTGTGCATTGGTGTAAGTCCCATGCCTTTCCCACAACTTGACATAGACACGTTTATCTTGTTGCACCACTCGTATAATGGCATAATAGTGCAACATCCAGCCTACACCATTTTGCATGGCACTTGCCTGGCAAGGCAAGCACTAACGAAAAAGAAAAACTACCTCCATTCCTGTGTCCGAGAATCGTATCTTTCTTTTTTCAACAACATGAAAACTATCTGATGCTGAAGTCAAGTGCCACTATAATGTAAACACGAATCCAGCTGTGCAGACTGGAGACTTTTCGTCCATTCCGTCCCTCTCCACCCGCTGTGTTTTATTTACCAATCTTAAAACTTGCCCTGAAATGGACAGGGCAAGAGGGGAACATGTGCCATATTAAAACTACGTCTACGTTTATGCGTTGAGCAATTGTTCATTCAGTCTGGGCGCTCGACTGGGAGTCGGACCTCGGGTATCCTGATTCCTGACCTGCACCCAGAGACCACGTTACTCCTATGCCCTCACCTGCACATACATGCAAGACTCGGCGCGCGCACACAATCACACCTTTCTTTGCTAGGCAAATTAGACAAATACTGCAGTGCCAAATGTAAGTACGCAGGAACATAAAATATGACATGTTCTCTCCAGCAGTGATCACATTGGTCAGGTCACAGTGTACAACGTTTTTTTGTGAAAGTTCACAGAGCTCGCAAGTTTCTCCCTGCCGTGAAAGAGAACGCCAGCCATGCATGTTTTTACTCGCTTTGACTTCTAGTTTAAAATGGCAAAGAAAAAAAATTCAAGAATCAAAATTTCATGAAAATACAGGACTGGATCACTCCCTGGATTACATGGAGTAAGATGCCAGCTGCCACAGTTAATATTGCTTTATGCACTATGCATTCTTTGGTGACATGCCTGCGCCTTCTTTGGCGACATGCCTGCACCTTCTTTGGTGACACTCTCATGCCTTCTTTGGGGAAACTCCTGTGCCTTCTTTGGGGACACGCCTGCGCCTTCTTTGGGGACACCCTGTGCCTTCTTTGCTGAAGCATGGGCCTATCTTTCTCTTAATTCTGGTGTACGTCCCTTTATGGTGCAGAGATGCTCTCGCCCCGTGTTACTTCCTTACTCTCGCAGAAAAAGGGGAAATAAGCAGCCCGTGGCCGTGGGACAGAACGGATGCGGACCGGACGGAGGGAAAGAAAGAACGGGGTCACGTGCGTCACAGTAAGTACCCGAAGGGGGAAGCGGCCTGCAGGACAGAACGGAGGCGGACCGGACAGAGGGAAAGAAAGAACGGGGTCACTCACGTCACAGTAAGTACCTGAAGGGGGAAGCGGCCTGCAGGACAGAACGGAGGCGGACCGGACAGAGGGAAAGAAAGAACGGGGTCACTCACGTCACAGTAAGTACCCGAAGGGGGAAGCAGCCTGCAGGACAGAACGGAGGCGGACCGGACAGAGGGAAAGAAAGAACAGGGTCACTCACGTCACAGTAAGTACCCGAAGGGGGAAGCGGCCTGCAGGACAGAACGGAGGCGGACAGGGGGAAAGAAAGAACGGGAGGGAAGAAGAAAAACAATATAGCGGTCCTGTGTGGGGGGGGGGGCTGCTCAGTGCTCACTCACCTTTTAAAATCCTTGGCACAGCACTGGCAACAGGATTTTTAATGGTGCCCGTCCCGAATGGAGTGCTGCTCAACTGTCTCTGACACTGTCAGTGAGGTGGTTTCACGTGCCTTCGCGAATTCTGGAATGTTCCAGTGAGCCCGGGAAAACTCCACCTCCTCAAGCTGCAAACCCCACCTCCTACAAGCATGGTGAAGCAGCCCAGCCCACGCGGGGCCCAGGCAAACTCCACCTCCCAGGCCCTGGCAAACTCCACCTCCTCCAGCAGGCCCCTTCCTGAAGCCCTAGATACCGAAGCAGACTCATGCCGAGTGCTGAGTGCTGCTGTGCTGACAGGGCCATCCTCCCGTCCTAGTTCGGCAAGGGCCATCCTCCTAGTTCAGCACATTACCAGCCCAGCCAACGGGTCCCCAAAAACGAAATTTGTTTTATAAAAAAAAAAAAAAAAAAAATGTTTTCATGATTTGCAGCAAAATGAGCATGTGCGCGGTAAAATATGCAATATGCGCGGCTCCCAAATCAAAGGTGCGCGGCCGCACAGGCGCGCACCTTACAGGGAACGTTGCTCATGACCCCCACCCTGCAACCAAACACTATGCCCAATGACCCCCACTCCCCAACCAAACACCATGCCCAATGATCCCCACCGCTCAACCAAACACTATGCCCCATCACCCCAACCCCCAACCAAACACTGTGCCCCATAATCCCCAACGAAGCATTATGACCAATGACCCTCAACTAAACACAATTCCCATGACCCCCCACACCCTTACAAAAGGACATCCCCCAACAAGAGGCCATCCCCATGACCCTCCTACCCCAAACAAAATGCCACCCTATAACCCCCACCACCAACAAAATGCAAAAACCCATGCCTCCTCACCCAATACCCAATAAAATGCCATCCCCATGCCTCTTCAACAACCCACCCACAAAACACCATGGCCCATCACACCCTAACTTGAATGCACTTACCTGAGGATGTCTGTGATTATTTCGATACCGAACATTTTGAATCAGAAAATTACGAATTCAACATTTTCGAAATGACAATAATCACGAACATCACCCTGCAGCAAAATGCAACTCTGTGATCCTGCTCCCTCTACCCCCTTACATACCTTTTTGCAGTACACTTTGCTGTTTGCGCCGAATCCCTGCATGCAATGAGCCACAGTCAGTATTTTTCCCCACGTAGCAAGGTAAACAAAGACTTTCCTAATGGAGGGTGGCCATTGCTGCATATGGGCCACCTTTCATTAGGAACGTCTTTAACCCTGGCGGCCGGGAAAACCAACATGCCAGGCCACACTTGTCCCGCGGGCCGTATGTTGTCAGGGGTGAAGTCCTAAACATTCAAGTGGGGGTACTCTTCAACAAACGCAATCGGATGTGACGTTGTCAGAAATTAGCATACCAAGGTGAAATATGCACATTTCATTATATTGGCTTAGCATAACCACCCAAATTGAACATTACGAAAATCAACACACACACACAAAACCAAGACAGGATATTTTCTTCTAATAGTGATTTTGAAAACGTTAAAAGGTGTGCATGTTTTAAACTCCAAGAACCAATACAAATGTTTTCCCTTGGACTTGCAGTACCGAAATGGGATATTTCACCTTTAGTTATTTTTGATCAGGTTATATAGTGCAAACCTGACGACTGCGGTTTGATCCCTGAGGTCTTTATAAATTCAAAGAGGACATCCATGTTTCTCTTTTAGCTGGGGCGAACTGAGTCCACCCTCTGAATAAAGTGGGGGGACTCCGTCCCCCCGCGTGTAACCTCGACATGAGCCCTGTATGTTGTGCACCCATGCACTAATACATTCAACTTGTGTACCCAAGCCAGACATAACCCAGGCATGCAAGATACCCCACATCTCCCTTCCTAAACTATCACAAAACAAAGCCTAACACTCACACTCGAACCAGTATAATCCATCCAACACATGACAGGATCACTCACATTCTAAAATTGAACACCCCAGGACTTCAGGCCTGCCACCTGAGTAACAAGCTACCCATTTTTAAGAGCAACACATCATCTACACTTGCAACCATCCCGAAAATGTAAACTATTTTTGTCTGGGTCTGCCACACCCAGACCTCAGGCCTGCCACACCCAAGCACAGACTCGCTCTACAATACAAAGCAACCACTCTAACAAACTGAAATCCTGTCACATCTCCAAACAAAACAGGAAATCTGCCTAATGTCAACACTTGGACCACGTGACCAACATCAAATATCTCACTTAAGAAAAAATAAAAGGATGAAATCAATAGAAAAAAGACAAACAAAACCAAGATCACATTTATGAATGCAACACAAGAGAGCAGTGCGTTATGTAGCACACGAACACGGGTTAATTACTCCACATGTTTGCGTGGAAATCTGTAAGGCAATTTTAAGTTGATAAAATGTAAGTATGCATACTATTTGCTAGCTTTCTACTTGTGCGCAAAATCATGAATCCACTATGCTACACATGAACCCATTCACAAAAGTGTTTCATCACTCCATGACCTACACACTACTACTCGTGACACAGAACTCCTACACACGGACCTGAGCACAAATGCTTCATTTCTCCATGACATAAAACTACTTCTTGTGGCACAAATTCCTGCACATCAAGTGCTTCATTATACAATGACATAAAGCTACTTCTTGTGGCACATAGCTCCTACACATCAAGTGCTTCATTATACAATGACATAAAGCTACTTCTTGTGGCACAAACTCCTGCACATCAAGTGCTTCATTATACAATGACATAAAGCTACTTCTTGTGGCACATAGCTCCTACACACCACGTGCTTCATTATACAATGACATAAAGCTACTTCTTGTGGCACAAACTCCTGCACATCAAGTGCTTCATTATACAATGACATAAAGCTACTTCTTGTGGCACATATCTCCTACACATCAAGTGCTTCATTATATAATGACATAAAGCTACTTCTTGTGGCACAAACTCCTGCACATCAAGTGCTTCATTATACAATGACATAAAGCTACTTCTTGTGGCACATATCTCCTACACATCAAGTGCTTCATTATACAATGACATAAAGCTACTTCTTGTGGCACAAACTCCTGCACATCAAGTGCTTCATTATACAATGACATAAAGCTACTTCTTGTGGCACATAGCTCCTACACATCAAGTGCTTCATTATACAATGACATTAAGCTACTTCTTGTGGCACAAACTCCTGCACATCAAGTGCTTCATTATACAATGACATAAAGCTACTTCTTGTGGCACATATCTCCTACACATCAAGTGCTTCATTATATAATGACATAAAGCTACTTCTTGTGGCACAAACTCCTGCACATCAAGTGCTTCATTATACAATGACATAAAGCTACTTCTTGTGGCACATATCTCCTACACATCAAGTGCTTCATTATATAATGACATAAAGCTACTTCTTGTGGCACAAACTCCTGCACATCAAGTGCTTCATTATACAATGACATAAAGCTACTTCTTGTGGCACAAACTCCTGCACATCAAGTGCTTCATTATACAATGACATAAAGCTACTTCTTGTGGCACATAGCTCCTACACACCACGTGCTTCATTATACAATGACATAAAGCTACTTCTTGTGGCACAAACTCCTGCACATCAAGTGCTTCATTATACAATGACATAAAGCTACTTCTTGTGGCACATATCTCCTACACATCAAGTGCTTCATTATACAATGACATAAAGCTACTTCTTGTGGCACATAGCTCCTACACATCAAGTGCTTCATTATACAATGACATTAAGCTACTTCTTGTGGCACAAACTCCTGCACATCAAGTGCTTCATTATACAATGACATAAAGCTACTTCTTGTGGCACATAGCTCCTACACATCAAGTGCTTCATTATACAATGACATTAAGCTACTTCTTGTGGCACAAACTCCTGCACATCAAGTGCTTCATTACACAATGACATAAAGCTACTTCGTGTGGCACATAGCTCCTACACATCAAGTGCTTCATTATACAATGACATAAAGCTACTTCTTGTCGCACAAACTCCTGCACATCAAGTGCTTCATTATACAATGACATAAAGCTACTTCTTCTGGCACAAACTTCTGCACATCAAGTGCTTCATTACACAATGACATAAAGCTACTTCTTGTGGCACATAGCTCCTACACATCACATCAAGTGCTTCATTATACAATGACATAAAGCCACTTCTTGTGGCACAAACTCCTGCACATCAAGTGCCTCATTACCCAATGACACAAACACTACTTCTTTGGGCACACACTCCTGTACATTTTAGCTGCTACAAAACATAGCTTCGAACACGTATTGCTCCATATAATCAAAGTTGCACAAAACATGCACACTTGAACAAATCCTCTGTACACTCTAGCGGCAAACATATAACATGAACTTCAACAACTCCATCTACGCATGTTCCATGGCTCTCAAAACCTTTAACTCACTCACACAACAGTGCTAATAATTCAATGTAAAGACAGGCTACTACAATTCACAACATTTCACATCAAGTGAGGATTGCAACAACAAACTCTTCAAATGCAATGGTGATCAGACACTGCCTTGTTGAAGTCTATATAAACGTACAACCATCCTCTTGAAAGGTCTCACGCTGTCATGTATGTTATGTTTAAACTACAGCATACAGCTAAATAGCTATAGTAAACTCAAATCACTCAATGCACAATATTGATAAAATCACGTCTAATCATCACATTTTTTCACAATCGTATTATAGCACTTAACATATTTATAGCAATAACAATAGTCTCACACTCGCCAATGTTTCATCATAAACCTACATTCGACAATATTTGAACTAATCACAATGCCAGTAACATCTCTTGTGATATTGGCACAATCGCCGTCATGCTCCAACATGTCCTTTGGGGATGCTCTCCATGGGGCCCCTGACATCTCCCGCTCCTCTCAATCTGCGGCACCGCCGGTATCCATGCATCCAGTGCAGTGGGGGCAGTCTTCTTGTAGCCCTCCACCTGGTCACAACTTCACACCGTCCCATGACAGCAGACACAACCTTCAGCATCTCTTTGTCCTACTCTTGGACGTCCTGTCTCTCCCCAGGTGCCTTCCACCTTCCTGGCTCTTCTCCACCTGCAGACACATGGCTCCTCAAGTCTCTGTGGTCTTCATCTCCTCATGGTTTCATATTTCAGCATCCTCGCCATCAGAATATGTTGTATCCTGGGTACCTGGAGGGACAGGAAGCTAGCAGTAACAAAGCAGGGCTCAGGATTATATGAAAGGAAAGTAGTTTATAGTTGCATATTGCAAGATAGGTGGTTATGCAGGAGAGTATGGTATAGCTTCCACCACGCATCAACTCCCTTTGTAAATCCCCACAACCGTCACTCCTGGAATCTAGAGAGCCCCCGATTCCATGTTCCATTAGGCACTCCACTAATACATTCAATTCATGCACCCAAGGTAGACATAACCCAGGCAGGCACACTGGGTATCACACTCCCATTATCGATTAGCAGTAGGCACTGCATAATAAAGGCTAGATTTCTTTATAAGGTCTCTGAAGTCACTAGCGATATTTGTTTAATGTACGACAGGCGGTACATTATTCCTTCTAACACATGGCCACACCATTGTCTCACTTTGTGAGGAATTGGACCATCTGCATGGTGGGTGTGCGCTCGCCTGGGCTTTTTGAAATGTTCAATTAAATGGAATGACGGTAGACCAGCCTCAGTAAAATGTATGGGGCTAACACACACACATTTAACTTTGCTCACACCATGACAAATGCATAGACCCATGTACTCTGGGTGGACACAGCCTACAGGCACACCCTGTCATATTTAGTTGGAATGTGACATCCAGGAGTGCTCCAGGAAGTGGGAGAGCCAACCTTTCCCCCTGCCATGGCCAGCATGATTAACAAAGGCGCTATGGATCCGCCCTGCTACTTTGTTTGGTCATGCAGCGGGTGGCAGTGATTAACATATTGATAGAATGTACTTCAAACAGACCCACATGGGGCATGGCTGCAGAGGTTAACAAAGGAGACAGGAAACCCAACAACCTTTCATAAGTAACTGTGTCAACCTGCAGCCAGCTCCTGCCCTCAGCATCAATGACAGTGAACTGTAATGTCTGAGGCTAGTGTTTACAGTATGCAATCCCGGTAGGGGGACCCCAATCACAAGGTATGAGAATGTGGTCTGCAGGAGCCGGAGAATCTGGTCTTGCCACAGATTCAAGGAGACCTTTAATCAGGAACCACAGAGAGATCCATTAACCAGAGAGACTCTTTGATCAACAATAGACAGGAAGATGGGTGGGACTTAGTATCTCAAGTTTTCACCCCTTTATCTTTCCTGTTGCAAAGCACTTGGGTTATAACTGCACGTATACAGGAGATTGGTGGTAGGGACCCCAGGATTGGTTGATTAAGGTAGGCTTAGCCTACACCAATCAATGTGGTCCACTTGGCTTTAAAAAGGGCCTGAGCCCCTCCTTTGGCAGATCATCTGAAGACTTCACTTGAAGTAACCAAGAAGAACTCAACCTTGGACCCTCAATGAAGGTAAAGCCTGCCTTAGATCTTCTGCCATTGAAGGAAGGTCATGGTATCCAAAGAGGGAAGCAAGATCCCTCCCCTAAACTTCTCCCAGGGAACAGAGGGAGAAACAGAACTGAGAGGACCCTCCAGCAGGTCCAGAACCAGTACCAAGCCAGCACACAGCGGGCCATGCTAGGCTCTGCAGCAAGCTTGCTGGTTAGGAAGTGCCAGAAGGTCTTTGAACCTACAACCAAGGACATAGTCCTCCGCTTTGGGCTGTCCTCATTAAAGGACCACACAAGCCAATTGAAGAAGCTGGGAGAAGTGCCTTGACAAGCATCTACCGCTGTCTGCCTTAAAGAACATTTTCAAGCCCGTCGAGTTCCTCGATACGCAACCCACTGCAACACTGACCATAGTCAAGCTGCATTCACTGAAAAAAACCGAGATGTCTCGACCAGTGATTCAGAACCGCCGATTAGCACTGAGACAACGATTCCTAACCCCATGCCACCGTGTAGGCCAGCCTGCAGCCGTTTGTCCAGCTTCGCTCGCCCAACAGTCTTGATACTCGCAGCTGACTCCCTTCTCGAACTCTGTACCATAAGCCTGCAAAGCGCCCTCTAGTGGCTCGACCCAATCAAGCACCAAGAACACCTACAGCACAAGGGACATTGTGTTTTTGCCCCCCTGGTCCTTCAAAGACCCATTTTTCCCTGTGTGCTGAAGCCAAGTAAACTTAAGCTGTTGTCGTTATCAAATATCGACTATTCTGCTGTCAATATCCAGAGTGAATCCCTTTTCTTACTTTGAAACTGTCTGTCCTTTGCATTCCTTTATAGGGTGGGCTGTATTTTGTAGTGTTGGTAGAACTGTTTATTGTGATAATAAAGTAGACATTTTTAATACAACCTTGACTGGACACTCCTTTTACCATTGGGTAATAATTGTATTGTTGCTGTGCTGCAACTAACCAATGATCCACAACCTTTCCGAGATAAGCCTGCCGTTCTATCCTCGCTACCAAAATTGGACAAGGAGGTTTATAATTTGCTTGTTATTCCAATCCGTTCGGATCCCTACTGTTGTATTAGAGGTCTGGGTCTGATTGATGGTTTAGAAACCGATATTCACCCCTGATACCCTGGTACCGCGGAAGTTGATTTGTCACACCTTTAAGATTGGATCTCTTAGTGGAACCCCGGAAATTGATTCGTCACACCTTCGATCTCTTGACTTCTTGAAATTACAGTGTAATGCTTTGCTCCAACAGTTTACACAAATCTGACAACTGCAATGGCTATGTGTTCTGCACAGCACTCTGCACAGGCACTAACGCATTGTGTTCAGGAGAAGAGCAACAGGTCAGAAGAGTCGCAGTGCTGCGGTGCAAAGCTAGGGCATTGTCACGGAAGAGCGCAGTTGTGAGTCAACTCCACGACTGCTAAATGGTAAATGGTAAAAGGGATGGGCACTGTGCTGTTTATACAGCGGGCTAACCCTTATCGTCCTTTCCACAGTGAATGCATTAGGGCACATTACTGTTCTATCATGAGGTAAGCAGCCTAAACAGTGAAACTCAGAGGCCTCCGCAGCCCAATTCCAACTCAGCCCTTTTATTGTCTTAATTGGAACGCGGCTTTAAATGCTCTTAGCGAGCTGTTACTGTCCTTACTGTGTAATGCCACATGGGCAGCTAAAGCCTTCTAATAACCCTGTAATTTATTGTGTCTATAGTTAAAGCATTAAGCTACAAGCCACCTAATACTTGCAAACACTGTGCACTCCAATTACAGCTCCACTAATGATCCCTCTGTCAACTGGGCGAAAATGCCAGAACGATAAGGCTAAGAACTAAACCACACAGTGAAGCCTGCTCGATAGGAGCGCCTTTACGGCAGCAAACTGCCTCATAAATTATACCTGCGCACTTGTGCTTACAACCTGAAGTGAGGCAAAAGAACGGAGCTTCACGGGATTTCTTCGTCACAACAATACAAAGTGAATGTATCTTTGCTTGAGGGTTGGTCGCTAATTATAAAGAATTAAATCAGTCAACAAGATCAAGGCATTCAGTGTCTTCTGTGCACCAATGCGATGTAGTGCTTTTGGGGGGACTGCTCTTTTTATTTTCAAAACAGTCTCTGTATAGGGAGACAATGCTACCTCTGTTGGCGACGTATAAGAGCTGGTCAAGAGCTGGTCAAATATTTGCCTCCCAAGCCATTTCACTGACCATTCTAGTTATTAAACTTGTCAAATGGCACCCGGTACAACATGATCCCTCTCTTCTGACCCACTTAGACTCAAATGCATTTAGAGTTGAGGCACAGAGGTCTCTCACAGCGTGTTCCAGGAGTATTGTAGACAAATGGAGCAACACCAACTACACCCAGGGCCTGATTTACAAGCACATCTATGCACGCCCTATTACTAAACCAGGCTTAATTATTCTATATTTTGGAGTCAAACTTCAAGCAGCCCTAGGCAGCATATTCTGGGGTGAAGCGTGAAGGATCGTGAGAATTGCAGTCCAAAACCTCAGGCGAGCCAAAGGTTGCAGACCGCTGCAGGCAATGCTAACAATAAGAAGTTTGCCTAGGGAACTACCTTCAGGGGGAAGCTAAGTGCCACAAATGAACCCCTCCCTACTGCCAAGGAAGAGGGTAGCAAAAGGCCACTTTACTTAGGGTGGTAAAAATCCCGACACGACCCATGCAGCACTCAAATTCAGCTTTATTACAGGTGTGTGTAAATTAGACTGCGAGAACGTCTGTGCTTGACCTCTCCATTCACAGTCACATGCTATGACATTGTTGTACTTTATCACACTTTTATACTGCAGTGCCAGCGGTGTAAGGGTGCCTGATAATGGAAAGCACTGCCCTATACCATTCATTAGTCCCCAGTGAGGGTCAATCAGAATGTAACAAGCATTCTGATTGGCCCGCGCCGGGGCATTACCCGGCCGGGAATCCCTCGCACGGACGTCCTTGCCTGCTTTTTATTCCCGGCGGGGGGCGTGCAGCCCCTTAGCCAATGTGGAGGCTCGAAACAGGGCAATCCCCGCTCTGAGCCTTCACAAGGCTGGAGGCTGCCTTTGTCCCACGCTTTTGACTCGGGTATGTTTTTTTTTCTCCCTCCACTGCCCTCCCCTGCAAGCTATCCCCTCTCTGCCCTCCCAACCCCACGTACCTTCTTTTTTCTTCTTTTTCTCGGGAGAGAACGCGCTGGGAACACTTCTGTTAAAAAATATAGGAACAGTGAAACTGAAAAATAAAAAGTATAGGAGCACCGCTCCCGCCCACTTCGACCTCTGGGTCTTGCCTGAAAAACGGGGACCCACACGAAATTCAGACTTGAAACCTGGATCTGCAAGAATGAGAAAACCAGGAAATTGGAATTCTATAACTGCACACCCATTATCACACAATGCATCATCACTGCTAACGGAAAGGAAGACCCACATCTCCAAGACACTGCTAATCAGGGAAGGACACCATGTCACATTCCAGCTCATGAGAACCACCCCTATACCTTAACTCCCCCATTGAATAATCTGGAACCTTCAATCGGTCCCAAAACCGGTGACCCATTGAGGGCTTCCAGCACAACGTAAATGGAAATGCAAATTTCAACGCTACACTCTTAGAGCATGACACTGCCGTGGTCTCTCTGTTAAAACCTCAAACTATTCACTTCATAACTGGTAATTTAGCAGCTACATGCTAGCAGCACTGACGTAGCAGGGGCCCACGCACCCACCGCAGTGAGGAGGGCCCTACCACCACATGTCCTGGGAGGGGGCCCCCACAAACTTAAAAATAAAATGTAATATAATTTTTTTTAAACAAAATTTCGGTTTTAAGTCCTGCAACTGAAATCATTTCTTTATGAAGGCGCAGTGACTCCAAAAATAAACTATCTCTTTTGAAGTCCGAGGGCTCCCACCACCCCATGACATGGAAGCCTCCAGGCTTGAGGCCCCCATGTCATGGGGTGGGGAGAGCCCTATGACTTCAAAAATAAATAGTTTCTTTTTTAATTCACCCTGCCTTCCTAAAGAAATTATTTCCATTATGGTTCGGTTCTTTAACAGAAACAACGTCTTTATGAAGCCAGAGTGACTTCAAAAAGAAACCATTTCTTTTTGAAATAATAGTGATTCCCTCCACCCCATGACATGGAGGCCTCCAGATCCTCTGCACATGATGGCAACACGCGATCCCGGCTGCTGCAGGTGGGCGAAGGCCTCGTTCCCTGG
This sequence comes from Ambystoma mexicanum, assembly GCF_040938575.1. Classification (NCBI taxonomy): domain Eukaryota; kingdom Metazoa; phylum Chordata; class Amphibia; order Caudata; family Ambystomatidae; genus Ambystoma; species Ambystoma mexicanum. The sequence goes on along the minus strand of NC_090925.1, from coordinate 1,175,117,821 downwards.
ACGAACGGATTAAAAGTAAAGCATTTATTTTCTTGAAATGTGTGTGTGTGCATGTAGTGTGTTTGTGTGTGTGTAGATAGGCACATAATGTAATGTGCATGAATGAGTGAGTGCATGATGTATAGGTGACTGCCTGTGAGAATGAATAGTTTCCTGACCCCTCCCTACCCTTCCAATACCTCCCCTGGCATGTAAGTACTAAACCCACATAACAATTTCAATTGTCTCAAAAATTAAGCATTTTAATGCAGCTACTAACAGTGAAATGCTTTACGTTAGTCATTGCCGGGCCTTTGTTAACAGCGAAACCCAGGCGCTGTTTAACATCAGTGTCTTGTTCTGTTCAGCAACTGCTCTGTAGGTCAGCTAGGTCAAGTCAAAATAGCCCAATGGTGTTGCGCCACTGCTTGTGTTTAATGCCTTGATTACTTATTGGTAATCTTCATTACTCTTAGCCCTATTCTTCCTCTTCCAGTACTTGTGTATGAGGCATTTTGCTTCATACACAACTTCTGGGATGAGGTAGAGAGATATGGAGGTAGTGCCTGGCTTAGTTACCTGTAATCTTCCTTACTCCTGGTCCCACTTTTCCTCGTCCCAGTACTTACCTATGAGACAAGGTGCCTCATACATAAGCACTGGGACAAGGAAGAGGGATGTGGGGGTCATTCTGGGCCGAGGAGCTGATTTTGGTGGTTGGGGCAATGGGTAGGAGGGAGAGATAATTGTGCGATACATTGTAATGGTCATCCATGTCCAGGTTAAGCAGGCATGATATGTGGTATTAGTGGCTAGAGAGGCATTTTGGTGCCACCAGTCTGGTCCTTTCTTAGATTTGCTTGACTTTTTCTGAATAGGCCATCTCTGATAAAGAAGTCCTGCTAAGTGTAATTACCTGGCTAAAGTGGCATTTGGGTGCTGTCATTCTAGCCATTTCGTACTGTGGCAGTGTATATTTTTCTGGGCATATTTGATAAAATAAGCATGATAAGTGTTATTGAAGTGACTGGCGTTTTGGTGCAACCAGTCAAGGTATGTCTAAATTTGGCCTGTCATGCTTTACTGTATTATGTTATTACGTGTCTAGACTGGCCTACGTTGTGCGGCAAGTTGGACATGGTTTCACTGTGGCATGACATTTTTAATAGCAAAGCACAATGTTCCTGTGCACTGTTGGTGGCTTGCATGTAATGGATTTTTGGATTGGTGTTACCCTACAAAACAATTGGAAATGCTCTAGCTTTTAGCCAACTCTTTTCAGAAAGTGTGCTCTATAATGCATTAAAAAGTCAAAACACCTATAATGCATTAAAACACATATGTATATCTTACTCCTAGTGCAGTGTGTGGCGTACCCCTGCAGCAGCACGTTCGTGCGTATTGAACACACGTGCTAATCTACGCCGGCCCAGGGTGTGGCATGGCCCCTGATTTGTTTCTGAGCTGTGGGAGGGCTCAGCATGGCTCGCAGGGGGCCCCACAAATGTTATGATACACCACTGGCTAGCAGTGAGCACAGTGAGCAAGCACCGCCTTAGTATTCAAGTAAATTGGCATCTGTCTTGCTCACCTATTTGAGGCACATGTTAAAGTGGAAAAGGCTAACAGGCTGCGCCAAGCAGGAAGAACTAAGACAGCAAGGCCCAAGTCTCAGAAATTCTGCAACTGTTCAAGCAAAGTTGTGCAACTTGTTTGCACTGCGATAAACAGCGTTTGCACTGCGACAAACAGTTCCCTTGTGTAAATGCATATTGTTTCGATCCATTTCTGTACAAAACCTATTTTAGTCTGAATACATCAATGCACAGTTTCTGGAACATGCACTCAGAAATTACGGAGGTAACTGTTAAGAAAGGAAGAAGGCATACTATGGCAAAAGGGAAAAAGCACGCAGTTGCACTGTGAACAACTCTGAATCTAACAACGTGTATATAATACCCAAGTCTTGTGTATATATGTAAAACCCAGGAACGTCAATAAGGTAAAACAGTATTACCAATCTAGGAAAAGGGATGTGGGGTAAACACTTAGGACCTCCTTATGGCTGAAAGGAAAAGTCGGCAAACTCTTTACCCACTATGCTCTTACAGATACTGACAGCGCTAAACCCACGTAGCGGGCAAGCAAGGACAGATTCTGTGAACTGACAATCTGTAGAATACTGAATAAGGCAATTATAAACAGTACTCACGAGGACCGGAAAGACCACTTGAATGTCAGTGAATTCACGAACCCTGTAGATCAAACAGGGACCCAGAAGGCTGTAAAAGCAAAGGGTTAAAGATAACAAAATACATAAGCCCTAGTAAAAGGCAAGTCTGAATAGTGATAATAAATCGTGAGGAAAACTAAAAGGGGAACACTCTGGAACTTGTAACAACAAACCCACATCTAATAATCAATGGAAAATGAATGCAGAAGTGCAATGGATAAATCGTGAGGAAAACTAAAAGGGGAACACTCTGGAACTTGTAACAACAAACCCACACCTAATAATCAATGGAAAATGAATGCAGAAGTGCAATGGATAAATCGTGAGGAAAACTAAAAGGGGAACACTCTGGAACTTGTAACAACAAACCCACACCTAATAATCAATGGAAAATGAATGCTGAAGTGCAATGGAAAACATGGAGTGGAATCTCAATAAGTTGGATCAGGAGCAGGGAAAATGATATCACAAAAGGAAACCTTTCCCACCCAATCCAAGGAGAAAAGGCAGTAACTAATTCTACGAAAGTAAATAATAATACATCATGCTTTTCAGTAACCAGGGCAGCATAAAGGGACAGAAAACACCGGCAAACTGGGCTGCATCAAATAGTAAAGTACAGAGAAAGGCTGTCTGCAGACAGAGAAAGACAGAAAGGGAAATTCAGAAAGCATAAATCAAATAAGCGCATAAATCCGAAATCCAGGACAGAGGAACAAGATACAGGAACTAGTAACTGGGCACAAAGCTAGGAACAGGAACTAGGTACAAGGCATGGAACTAGGAACAAGGAACTGGAACTAGATACTTGGCACAATATCTATGAACAAGGAACTGGAACTAGGTACAAGGCATAGAAACTAGGAACAAGTAACTGGAAATAGATACTTGGCTCAATACCTATGAACAGGGTACTGGAACTAGGTACAAGGCACAGAAACTAAGTACAGGAAACAGGGACTAGTCACAACAGGAACACTGCTACAATGACCAGCGCCGGACTGAAGCAAACTGAGGCTTTTAAAGCTGCTTAACGAGCACACCCCTCAGGCGTTCCCGCCTGCTGCACCTGCAGCCACAGGTGTTGCCTATCCTCCTCCCAACGTTGTGCTGCAAGGGAGGAGATGATGCAGTGAGCCAGGCATTCTGGGAAGCAGGAGGTGAAGCAGTGAGCCAAGGCATTCTGGGAAACATAGTCATTTGATTTAAATAGCATGCCGGCTGCCAAAAACCAGGAATGGATCCGGAAGGGAAGTAACTGGGAAAATAAGGTTTTAACGCTCCCAATTCATCAGAGCACTGTAGCATAGGGTTCGAAGGAAATGTCCAGTAAGGAATAAACCCCAGAACATGCCCCCAAGTGGCGGGGACGGGAACGAAGGGAGCGAGCCGTGACAGTAACGGGGCATGTAAACCTGGCTGGCGGTTTAAAAAAGAAAAAAAAATACAGTAGCAGTTTTAGAAAATAGGTCGACATTATTAGAAAGTAATACTGACAAACATGGGACGCTTTTTGGAAATGAATAGCTCGCAAACATACATCTTATGTGCATCTTACATTTACTGTTCATTGTACCAGCCGCCATGCATGTACACTTTAACTACACTCGCTCCTCACCTTCTGGTCCTCTTTCCTAGCCCCCTCCTCTCACCACACATTTTAAAATGGGTCATAATAACACAACACAGGTAGGTTACTCCTTTTGTTTAAAATTCTGTACACCGGAAAATGACACTTTCCCTATTAGGCATCTTTTCACTAGAATGGTGGGTGTGTGCAACGCCTGCCTCAAAGCACATAGCATGCGCTCAATCCCTAATTAAATAAGAGAGTTCTATCTTTACTTGTGGTATTATGACGTCAACTTAAATATGAAGCCCAGACAACTACAGAAAACGCCATCTTGTATTTGGCAAACATCGTTTTAGTTAAAAGGAAGTACATGCCGTGTGTCAGCCTTATACATTCTGTGGGAGATTCGTTTTCATTTATTTTTCTGCCCTACGGTCTGTACAGTTCAAACATTGCAACAACACAATATATTCACGCGAACAGTCTCTATAACTAATCTTCCCCAATAAATGTCGACCTGTTTCTGCATATTGTTTTGTTACATCAATCAAGACAAAAAATATTGATTACCAATTCCTCCACAACATGTATGAGCTCTATAGTTCAAGCTAGCATGGTACATTGATATTTTCATTGCTTGTCTTCTCCCCAGCTCGTCTCATTGTTCATGCAGTTTATTTTCTTTGTGCTGCAGCCATTTCTGTTATCATTAACCAACAAGTTACTGTCCATGGGGCAAAGAAAATACACTGCATTTGGACCACCATTCTGCCTGGCCACTATCCTTGAGTGGCCATTTTGGAAGCAGGAAGCTCCCTCATTGGCTCTTCCAAACCTTGTGCATTCAGAAAATCGCTGTCCAGCACCATCCAACGGCCTTGCATCCACAACAAAGGTTGACAGAGACAAGGGCAAGATTTGGTTAGCCCTGTTCGGGTCTAATAAGGCCTAAATCTTCCCCTGCACTGCACACCTCTGTCTTCACCCACACAGCTACACAGAACTGTATTGTAAATTATAATCTACACTTTCTGGTTATTTCCTCCCTATTAAATACCCATTTTCTCTTTTAACTCCATGGCCCTAATGTAGGTCTAAGACCATAAAATGGCTGGATACTTTAAATAATATATTTTGAGCTGTATTTCTTATACATATAAAAGTCGAAATTAGAAATGATATTTTCTTGTACATTTCCTAGATATATCTGTACTTTCATGTCCATTTAAAAAAAAAAAATCTGGCCCTATGTTCCTATATTATTATTTATATTCATCGACCTGCATTTAAAAAATAAATGAATGTGGTCCTTAATGCCCTGTATTATTATTATTGTCTGTCCACATCTGAACTACAGTCTTTAATAAAAAAAAAAAAAGGGATTCTGGCTCCTGGGGTCCTGTACTGCATCTACTCTGCTTTAGAAAACTAAATCTAGCTCTAAGGACCTGATGTATCACTGTCGCCCACCCCCATACACACGCACCCACTGCCAAAACCATCTCAGACACCACCATTGGTTAAAATGGGTAATGATCACCACAAGAACTGTATTTACATAAACTTCCCACCTGCAATGACCTCTAAATATGGATGTAAACACTTCAAAACCGTCTCAACAATAATGCAGGTGCCCCTTAAGGTGACAGCTATAGGGGCCATACCAATAAAGATTGGTGCATTCGCGTTTGCCATTTTTACAAATCACCAACTTTTTCAATTAACCTTTGACACCCCTATAAATGCAAGACTATGCAGACACACAACCATCCCACTGTACATGGACGACAAACTGACAAGAAACACATACAACAATAAAACAATTGTATTCTAAGCTAAAAACTCTACCTTAGTTGCACTTGATGACAGACTGTCCAAAAGTATCAAATTACCCAAGGTCAGTAACATCCTGCAACAGAGCCTTACCCTCTCCCCCCCCAAGAAAAAATGCACCCTACTCCTAATAAACTCAGGAAATCAACCAAAGCCAAAAACCTATGGAAACCCCCATAAAACTGTTCGGAGGAGGATTGTACATGACCTTCGAAAGGTTAAGACCCCACCAACATTCTAGGGTTGCCTTACCTCCTGTACCAGACCCTGCTCCTACTAACAGACTAAACCCCTAGAGGATCACACTGTTTCTCACCTACACAAAAAATCAGAACTGACATATTTAATTTAAACAATGTACGACAATGCATGGAAGAGTTAATTGTGGACTTGCCAGGAATCACAGAAACATGGTTCACGGACAATTGCTAAATAGTCATTGGCCCCATCATAACAGATCACTATAGCCTTATATACTTAGGGAGGGTTCATTATCTCGGGATAATGATTGACATTAGGTCATGGCCCAAGGCTGAGTTCAGGGCCATAAATTGAGGAATGGTTATTATCCCAGGTTATAATGACTATTTACATGGTCTATAAGGCTATTAGCACATAATGGTGGTAGCAATATATGTTTTGTTAAAGTAAAACATTTTAATTTAATAGTGGGTAAAGTAAATGGGAAAGTGAGTTAGAAAATAAATGTGATTTTATATTGTAATATTGAAATAACATAGTTGTCCTAAGGAATTAAGCATTTTTATTCCAACTTGTCTGAACTGAATCAGGTTTGACATGAGCATACTTTTGGTGTAATCTAAAAGTAAACAATTTCTCTAGGAGAAAGTGAAAGCATGTTCCCATGTTTTAGCTTTGTTTATTATGTGCTAATATACAGGAGAAGGAGTAGTACTCACTTACCTGGAGAGACTAAAGATATCCCAGGTGGACACAAATTCCTCTCATAGTGTTGAAAAATTAGTGTGCAAATGCCACATAAACATTAACATCTCTGTGATAGTCATTGTGGTCTACTAACCTCCAGGCTCCAACCCCTGCTACTGCTTAGCAAGCAAGTCATCTAAAAACAAATATTGAAAATTGTGGATATTAACCTGTGGCTCGACCTAGCAGATAACCCAAATTCTAATGTATTCACCAAAACTATGAATAATCTGAGTTTCAAACCCTAGATTAATAAACATACCCATAAAGATGGGCCTGCCCTTGACATGATCTACTCATTTGAGTTAGGCCTCAAACAAACCAAAGGCATGGCACTGTCATGTTCTCATCGCCAATTGTTACCAAATAAATAGAAGATCCATAACGATTACATAGATAATCTAACCAAAAAGGACAACCAAGAACACCACATTTAAATAAGACAAAGGAACACTGTCAACAAATACATGTTTTTAAGACAATTTCACATTGTACAGGAAGGAGAATAATACTGGGACCAACTCACCTCTCTTACTAGAAAACCTGAACACAGCAATCACCAAGGCATTGGGCATCATTTCATCGAAGAAACAAAAGAATCAAAACCATAACCAAAATCAAGAACAAACGGTTTGACGATGAACTGTCATCCCTAAAATGAACAGGCAGCAATATAGAACATACGTAGTGTAAGTCAAATTCACTTATAGACAAACTGATGTGCAAAATTAATAGCAGGGACTAACATAGAACAATTTTAAGAAAGAAAATTCTGTTCCATCAAAACCTTATCACTTCTGCACAATGTACAACTTAAGAATTTTTCAAAATGTGCAGTAAGCTAGTCCATCTACAACAACCTAGTAATCAACCCAAACCCTAATAGGAAATGGCTAATTCTCTTGCTCTCGCTTCTTCATACAACTGAAACACTTCAAGACAACATTGATCACCAGAATCAATTCAACAGGGGAGCCACCATAAACCAGGGTGATAACCCTTCGTTTATGGAATTCAACACCCTAACACCTGATATCACTAAAAAACTAAATTCCTCAGCTGAACAATACAACCCAAACACAGTCACACTGATCAAGGAAAAACATAGCTTACTTTGCGAAATCATTGACTCAATTTTGTAATTAATTATTAACACCAGGTAGTATCCCAACATCCCTAAAGGCTATTGCGATAGCACTCGTGCTTATAAAAAATAGTTCTGACCAACAGATACAGAAATACTACAGACCCATATCAAACATTCCTATCATTGCTAATAGTTTGGGAGAGATAACTACCACGCAACTGGTCCTCCAGTGTGAAGAGAACCTCCTACTTCATAAAAACCAATTTGGTTTTTGATCAAAGAGGAATTCCTAAAAGTACTTCCCCCAATACACTAACAGCCCTACTACTACTTGATCTATTTACACCTATGATAAACTTAACAATCAAACACTAGTACAAATACATATCATCAACAATCAAGCTTATTTTGGATATACATCCATAAAACCATCAAAAACACATTAAATATCACATGCTAAAAAAGTGAAAAATACAATAAAATATCCTAAAAGTAGATTATTAAAAGGAGCACTAATGCATACTTAATGGTTCCATGGTACCTATCAATCAGCATATGAAGTTTTCTTTATTTCCTAGTCTTGAGCAACATCACTTAAAAGCAAAACATTAAAACTAATTTCTTATATAGATCACAGTGATTAATACACTAATTGAAATTAATGCACTGAGTTAATCAAACCACAAAAATAACCCCTTATTTCCCATGTTTTCTGTATGAATGTTCATAGAGTATAGATTATGCAGTATACTTCCATCGCTTTGTGCTCATACAAAGCATCCAATAAGGGCCTTGTATTCCTCATCATAGGTTTTATCCCTATCCTTCCTGGCTGTCCTCATAGAGGAGAAATTAATAATACAAATGGACACCTTCCCCATCCCAAATTAAAAAATAGAGACGATTTGGAACTAACTCAAAACTCAATTTCGCTCTAAAGGCTAATATCGGTACAGTTCCAATGCAAATTTTGATCAATAAACTCTTGACTAATGAGTAGTGGATTTTATCTAAATGTTCTTCAAAGCCCAGATGGTTCTTAACAATAAGATATTTTCAAATTAAACTATAGTTCCTATCCAATGCCAAACGCTCCTTCAACAACCATTCCTCAAAAGCATTTAACATTTTTTTTTAACCTTGTACCATAAAAACGCTAATCTCTCCGCAAAATCTCTATGTAGCCCATGGCCCCAAACGTGCCTGGCTATCTAGGGTCGCATACATGTCCCCTAAGGGAAAAGCTAGGAATAAAGACACAGACATCAGAGTTGTGAATAAACTATTTTATTTTATGTAGTGTATGTTATTGTGTGTAGTTTGTGTTGTTATGTGTATGGGTAATAGATCTTGAAGAGAAAAGAAGAAATAGAAAAACAAAATGACAGAACTCCCCTGCCCAAGGATGCGCTTGGCAGGGGAGAAAATAATCCAAGAGTTTGAAAATAGATAACCATTAGAGAATGATTGGAAAAAGAGGAAAACAAAAGGAGGAAGGAGAGTGAAGAGAGGGAGAAAAGAGAAAAAGAACCTCCCTCGGGGCTGGACATCGAGTGGCCTCTCAGGGCCTGAAGAGCAGCCGCTGCTGGGCCCCATGAGCTGAATTACTCAAGCGTTTGAACCATGGTCCCGGGTTGTGTGCCTGGGTCAGCTGGGCACCCAAGGTTCCATAGCAGCAGTCAAAACACCCGGGAGCCAATCCAGGTGAGCCCATTTACAATGAAGTCCCCTGGCAGTGGGCGTAGGTCTGCCATGGGTGAATATCTTAAGAGCTGCCCAGTTTAAGCAGTGGGTGGGGGAGGCCCAAACAAGACAAATCCAAATAAGTGCCCTATGATAACCGACCCTGGGGCCAGTCAGATCATGTCCAGTGAAGAAAATCCTCTTAGGCTGAATATGCCAGCACGCCTGAGAGGTGAACAGTGAGGAGGAGGTTGTCCACCCTGCCCTCAGGGCCACAAGACAACCAAAAGGATGGATAAGTGGTTGCTGGAAGTGGTGGCAAGGTCGGGTAACACTCCAGGGAAAAGGGTCACAGTGGAGAAAGAATTTGGATGTTTAGTGTCAATGAGCCCGGGACATAGGGCCACCCCAAAGAAACAACTAGGCTGTGAGTCACGGTGGTGAGAATGAGCATACCCCCACCTGGGTAGGGGGCCGCCCAGAGACATTTGCAGTGTGCTGGTGATGTGTCTTGAGATCGGGTGGTAGAAGGGGCAACCCTATAAGAAAAGAATTTGGGGAATAGGCTGCTACCATCGTCAAGGGAAAGACCCCATGCCCAACGCCAGGACAGATGACATAAAGTATTGAGAAGGGGAGTGGCTGGCTGCCTCAGTCAT